>NC_079189.1:169952257-170105729 GCF_029499605.1 Hyla sarda
CAGGAGAAGTCCCATTTCCAATTAATCTACATCCATGTAATGAATGGACATGATGGGGTAGCCGCATCAGAAGTGACCACCATTCGCCCCCTCCCCCCCCCCCCCCCTGTATGTTGTCCATATGCTCTAATTGGCCATATGAACATATTTTGTTAAAGTAAGACAACCCTTTAATGAAGAAGTGCTCACCATTTATGGTCTCATATGGAAAGTTGAGAACTTTGAGTCCTTGCATTAGTTTATATATTGGTGTGTAAAAGGGAATAGCTGTGGTGGGTCAATCTCACAAGATCTATTAGGAAACAGTTAAAGGAAGAACATTGTGCTGACTCAATGGGCCCTTAAATCCTATGATTAATGGAGCAAACCCCCGTTAAAAAAATGGTAAGTTCTTAGGTCACCCACCAAGGGAGATAACTGTACTCCCTCAAACTAAATTTACAATGCCACCTCATGTCCTCCCCCCTTTTCAGCCATACAGAAATTCACACACAAACACATTCTTCTTCTGCCTGAGGCGCCTTTGTGCTCCTCCAGGCATATTCTGTCATATTTCTAATATGTCTTGAGAATGTCTGGCAATGTGCCTAGTGGTCTGCAATTGCTGATCGCTTCTAATTTGTCATTCAATAACAGTCCAATACATGAAGATCAGATACAACTTATTAATTTTTTTACTCTATTACCGTGCTTACCGTAATGACCTGCTAGAATTACACTCCAGTCTTTGACTTGCGTCAAAGCTGTCTTTAGGTTAAGAATGCATATGTAGCACAGATGTATCCTAAACTTTAATGTTTCCATATGTATGAAATTAAAGGAAAAAAAAATAATATAATTTGCAGCTGACTAGGCTAATCATTCACTTTTTCTTACGCTTTTATATACTGTACTTTAGAGTGAAGTTGACATAGTTTTCCATACGAGAGGATCCAAGCAAAAAAATTTATACCTCGCAGTATATTTTTCTTTTCAATGGTAGTCAGTGGAAAATGCATGGAACTCTATGGGCTAAACACTCAGCTTATATAAACCCGTCTTAATAATAGGATGTTGACACTGGTTTACTGCATGTTTGAAGACAGCTCTGATACACTTAAAGGGGTACTCCGGTAAAGAAAAAAATTCTAATCAACTGGTGTCAGAAAGTTAAACAGATTTGTAAATTACTACTATTAAAAAATCTAAATCCTTCCAGTACTTTTTAGCTTCTGTATGCTCCACAGGAAGTTGAGTTGTTCTTTTCAGTCTGACCACAGTGCTCTCAGCTGCCACCTCTGTCCATGTCAGGAACTGTCCAGAGCAGGAGAGGTTTGCTATAGAGAATTGCTCCTACTCTGGAGAGTTCCTGACAGAGACAGAGGTGCCAGCAGAGAGAACTGTGGTCAGACAGAAAAGAACAACTCAACTTCCTCTGGAGCATACAGCAGCTGATAAGTACTGGAAGACCATGTGTTTCCAGCTGGGGGGTGTCTGTACACTGGGACTATCCTATCAAAGCTGGTGGGCCCAGACAATGCCAGGACACATCCCCAGCTGGTAACACTCAGTTGGCTATATAGTCATACATTTCTAAGAAAAACTACTGAGGAATGGCACAATGCAGAGCTATAAGTATGTAGCAGAATTGTTGGTTCATGGGGAAACCAAGTATTTACAAAGACAGATCAGTAACTGAATCCTTGCCCAACAAACCCTCCCCTGATCCCCCTCCTCTTCCAGACTGCCATTCCGCTTCTACAGCACATTGGTAGCAAAATGACCCTTTTTCTTCAATTCTATAGTATAGATAGATCCTAAATGTCTATAATCTAGAGATGAGCAAAAGTCCCTGCATTTGTTTTTGAGTTGATTCAGTCCAAATTAGTTGGGTATAAATCAGAACTGCCCCTGTTGCTCTAAAAAGTCATGTAAGTCACCCTGAGGGCTCCCAGGTTTCAGAGTTATTACATTTGCCCTAGCAGGGTTTGGGTTCCACTCCAAGCAGCAATAGTACAGTAGGGCACAAGGGAGAAGATGTGCGGCTGTGTTGGGCTAAGAATAGCAGCAGTATGGTATGAAACATAATGGAAATTACAGGAGATGTGATGCTATGAAGGGCTATTGGAAGTTGCCACTATTTAAAAAAACAATACATTTATTTTTAATTGGCAGAATTAAATTGAACGTGTGCTGAATCACTCTGCTCATCTCTACTGGAATTATAACACTCCTTTATCGAGCCATGAAACTGTGTGAACAGGACATTACCAGAACGGTTCTGGAAACGGCATTATGGTGGAATCAACTAAACTCCAGCATTCTCCGACTTGCGGTCTCTATTAGTATATAACATATATAATCTCTGAGCTTCCTACGTATAAAGAGGAATTGTCTAACTTGTATGATTCTATATACATTGTAGACTCACATTGGAATCTGATTACAGACAAGTACAGTGATCCCTCAGCTTACAATGGCCTCAACATACAATAGTTTCAACATACAATGTTCTTTTCTGGACCATTGTAACTTAAAACCAGACATTAATGCTACATACAATGCTACAGACAGTCCAGATCTGTGATACATGTCAATGGCTGGAAGAACCGACCAATCAGAATGGGCATTTGACTGGTAAACACCTGTATTACTGAAGTGTATGCAATGACTTGTGTCTGGTAGCACCCCCTACAGTACAGGGAGGTATTACATGTTCTGTACACTTTACCTGTACCAGGGTTAGCTGCTCCTTTGGACACTAGGTGAGGGCGGTAAGGGCGGTAAGAATCTCCTGTCCTCTACATAGACCAGAATCTCCTGTCCTCTACAACGACGGTGCCTCCAGCTGTTGCAAAACTACAACTCCCAGCATGCCTGGACAGCCAAAGGCTGTTCGGGCATGCTGGGAATTGTAGTTTAGCAACAGCTGGATGCACCCTGGTTGGAAAACACTGGTCTATGTAGAAGACAGGAGCTTCTTCAGGGTCCTATACAGTACGTGCAATGTCCTAAAAAAGTACCGTATATCCTGGTGTATAAGACGACTTTTTAACCCCGAATTTTCTTCTTCACCATCTACTGCTATGGCCTATGGACCATAGCAATAGGTGCCGGGACCGGGGAGCGGTGACCGGATCACTTAAGATAACACGGCCGGTCACTCACCAGCCCCCGGTCGGCACGCGTCCTCCTTCGGTCCTCCTGGTCCTGCGCTCCTCTGCCTCTATGGTTGTACGCACAGGAAGTCACTGACGTCCCGTGCGTACAACCATAGAGACGGAGGACTGGACCGCAGGAGGGAGCCGGCCCGGGCAGATAATTATAGATATTCCTATGCCGGACATCTCTGTGTCCCGAAAAATCTTTTCGGGACATAAGGATGTCCGCCGGTCTCTTACCATTCCCCGGCGTCCTCCTGCGATCCTCCTTCGGTCCTCCTACAATCTGGTCCTCCGTCTCTATGGTTGTACGCACAGGACGTCAGTGACTTCCTGTGCGTACAACCATAGAGGCAGAGGAGCGCAGGACCAGGAGGACCGCAGGAGGACGTGTGCCGACCAGGGCCTGGTGAGTGACCGGCCGTGCTATCTTAAGTGATCCGGTCACCGCTCCCCGGTCCCGGCACCTACTGCTATGATCCATAGGCCATAGCAGTAGATGGTGACCCGGGCCGGACCTAATGTGGGGGAACTGCCAACTTAATGTGGGGGAACTGCCAACTTAATGTGGGGGAACTGCCAACTTAATGTGGGGGGAACTATACTGCCTACCTAATGTGGGGGGAACTATACTGCCTACCTAATGTGGGGGAACATGATGCCTACCTAATGTGGGGGGAAATATAAGGTACCGTACATCGCAGTAGGAGGGGTAGTCTTATATGGTGAGTATATCCCAAGCTCTCTATTTTAACTGTAAAAGTTGAGGGTCGTCTTATACGCCGGCATATACGGTAATATGGAGTGATTTAGAGCTCCCAGAGGTCTTTCTTACTTTTATATATAAGGATTTGCTTTATCTATTTTAGTTATCTACTTATTTTTCTTTAATCCTCACTTTTTCCTATTTTTGGATGACATTTTGGGGGCTTCAGAACCAATTACCAGGTTTCCATAGAGTTATGGTCTCAACATACAATGGTTTCAACATACAATGGTTGTCCTGGAACCAATTAATATTGTAACTTGAAGGACCACTGTATATGTCTTTTTGCAGTGGTCTCCTAATTCTGAAGCAACAGCTACAAAATAAACAAACACCAAAGTGCTGAACAAGTGCAGAAAAATAAAAGATAGCTATGCGGGCAGAATAATAATGTTTTTTTTTTTTTAACTATAGGAATTATTTGTAAATAGTGCGGTTTAGGAAAGTGCATAGGGATGGCAAGTGGGACTTTGGGAAAAGGTCACTGTGAACATTAATCCCTTCTCAAAGGCATTCACTAACTAACCGATCAATGGTACTGCCTTCCTCACAAATCCAGTTGAACTGCATGGTATGCACGGCGCTTTGTCTCTGCAATCTGCTTGAATGCACAAATTAGAAGGCGCTTGAGAAAGGGAAAAGCTTTCATGACCATAGCAATGAATTTGAAGCTTTTATATACTGTAAAGAGCATATTCTCTATGCGTTATTTCTCAATTAGCCGAAACATCTGATTAGTAATTCTGCTGCTCCCCCCTTCTCTGAATTAGATACCAGCCATTACTCTGGTCTTTTATAATAAACTTTGTCTAAATAAAAATAAGAGAACGCATCTGTGGCTGTAAACATTCCCATAATCTAATTACATCTTTTAATCCACAGGACCAAGCATATCCACCCATTACATCTAGAGCCCAAAAACTTTCCTAAGAACTGTGTAATACTTTATTTCCCCTGTGGGGGCAGAACAGGACCGCTGTGTACTTGATGTACAAGTCATATTATTGAGGGTCCCAGTAAAAGAGTTATCTTATCACTAGGTTCATGTTGGGGGGCCTGTCTAAGAAAAATGTATTGTCTAAGGATACGGTCCCACATAGCACTTACGCAGCATATTTCACACTGCGAAAAGTCTTCTGCACACCAGGAAATACGTTGTGTATTCTCCAATAAGCATACACACAGCACTTACCGGCGGCAGCCCTGTGTGTGCAATGAGGTTTGGCATGCAGCCCCACCTCCAAACCTCATGAACACACAGGGCTGCCATCGGGTAGTCCTGTGTGCATGCTCATTGAAGAATATGCAGCGTATTTCCTGCTGTGCAGCATG
Organism: Hyla sarda; assembly: GCF_029499605.1. Classification (NCBI taxonomy): domain Eukaryota; kingdom Metazoa; phylum Chordata; class Amphibia; order Anura; family Hylidae; genus Hyla; species Hyla sarda. Next base: position 169,957,496 of record NC_079189.1, read on the forward strand.
AAATACACTGCATATTGCTATGTGGGACCCTTAAAGGGGTACTCCGCCTCTAGACATCTTATCCCCAATCCAAAGGATAGGGAATATGAGCCTAGATTTATTAACTGTGTGAGAGAGAAAAAATAATTGAGATTTTCCCACAGCAACCAATTACAACTCAGCTAACGAGTTCTGCTAAAGTGAAACCTAAGCTGTAATTGGCTGCTGTGGGAAAATCACTATATTTTTTTTCTCTCACACATATTGATAAATCCTGGCCAAGATGTTTGGTCGCGGGGGTCCCCCTTTGATCTCGGCTACAGCACCCCAGACATCCGTTGCAAGGAGTGAACTTCGCTCTATGCCGGATGACTGGTGATGCGGGGCGGAGGCTTGTGACGTCACTGCCACACCCGCTCATGACATCGCAGCCAGTCCCCCTCCATGCAAGTCTATGGGAGGGGGCGTGATGCCCCCTCCCATAGACTTGCATTGAGGGGCACGGCCGTGACGTCACGAGCCTCCAGCGCTGCACCCAATGCTCTAAACGTACGACGGTTGTCGCAGGGAGAACACCGGAGTTCCCAGGGGGCCCCAGTGATCAGACATCTTATGTCCTATCCTTTGGATAGGGGATAAGATGTCTAGGGGCAGAGTACCCCTTTAAAAGGAAAACCCTAATATTGTGCAGAAAAATTTAGTTTTTTTCCTAACATTCAAATTCCACATTTAGACTATAAGGTGCGTAAAGTACAGGGAAAGAATATTGTGGTCATCTTAGATGGGCCATATAATGCTTCCTTATATGTGGTGAAAATGTTGTGCTTCTCCTACGCAGTTTGAGAAGGTGAAAGATGAACATTAAAACCTCTATATCCTACTGTTCCAGGATAGTTAGGATGAAGGAGGGAAGGGTGTGTACTAACATCTAGAAAAGGACATATTTTGCTATTGATCTATGCACATCCTGGCTGGGTTTATGATACTAAACGTGTTTATTTGCTTGTAATATGACCTAAAGTAAGTAACTTTTAATGGGCTCCCCGCACATATTTACAAAGTAAATGAAACATAAGAAAGGATCAAGCACATTGCGCTTTCATTGCGGTCATTCTCCCCATTAGAAAACTGTCTCACTGCTTCATCAGCATCATTGGAGCCAACAGGAATATGCAACCAATTTGAGAAAACAGTATTCAGAACAGATGGAAATACTGACATAATTCACAGTATTAAACTACTTTGTTCCATCGTGTTTTCATTAAGTGCCATTAAAACAGTTAAGAAAAGCAGCTACATAATTTATTGAGCAGATGGGCCATACTGGTCCTGTGGTATAGAGAAATGTGTTTTTGACGTCTAGATAAAATTTGGCGAATGTGGCAATGCATCTGTCTGCACATTTGTTGCAGATTTGATGCAACCTCATATCATTGATGAAATTACAGAAATCCCATTGACTTTGCTGGTATTGTAATTTGCTCGGGCTATGCCTTGTAATGCTGCTTAAAAGGGTACTCTGGGGAACCGAAACGTATTCCTCTATCCACAGTATAGGAGATATGTGTCTGATTGCAGGGGTCTGACCACTGGGACCTCCCCCGCAATCTCCTGTATGGGGTCCGCTAGGTACCCATTCCCGATGCACTCTGACCCCACCTCTCGAGACAAGCACAAGTGACAGCCCGCTCAGCTAATCACCGGATGAGGTGGGGATCCTGTCTCAGCTGCGTATCGGCTGACAGGGCCATCACTTGTGTTAGGGGCTGGAAAGCACCAAGGATAAGTCGCATGGCCCCATACAGGAGGAAAGAAGACAAGTTTCAGTTCCCCAGAGTATCCCTTTAAACAGCATTTGACGCTCATCATTGGTGGGTCATGGGATGGATCGGCTCCCCTCAATTCTGAGAAGGAGTTACAGGGTTTATTTTAACCATTGGTTACTAGTTGTATTAAATGATAAACTTTTCTGCATCTGACAGAGATGTTATATCCTATGACAAAATGTAACGCAACACTAAGAACAATAATAAAGAAAAATATACTGGTATACGACTATTGTATAGTATGTGTGTTACTTCTCTGGTGGTCGGTTTAAACAGCTTTGTATATGGGGCTTTCTCTTTCACAAACTTCTCAACAGGAAATGTGAAGGACCAAGCTTCGTTCCATCTTGAAGTCGATGAGGGTTACCAGACCTGTCACTTCATTTACACAGTTTGGAAACAATGTGTGAGGGCTCTCAGAGGCCATTCACACCAGGACTACAACAGTCTGTGCTGTAAATGGCAAGCCCCCTACAAAGAGGGTCTGTGGCCTTTGTGGAGGCAGGCAGCACACAAGTCCTGGGGGCACAAGCCTCCTGTGCTTTACAGTAGACTCACTGACACACTCTCTGCCATTGTTGCAAAACTATTTGGAAAATATTTACCTTCCCATTCATAGGCCTGACAGACGACACAAATAGATGCAACCGCAACATGACATGTCACAGGTCACATGATCAGATCTTTAAAAGTAGATGACACCGATTCATAAAGTTTTCTGATTGTAAAATCACATGCTTCACTGAAACGTTCATTTTAACCATCATTTGTCTGCAGAAAGCTGTCACATAATGTGACTGTGACATGGTGACCTGTTTCAGTGACCCATTTTATAGGAGCCAAGCCAAGTGAAAATAAGAAGACTGCCCCACTGCTGTGGCAGAAATGAACTATTGTGATGCTGCCAGCAAGGCTGCAGATGACAGATGTCTTCACGTAGCCAAGCTAATATGCAACTGGATCAAGTATATCAAGTCCCTGCCGCTAACCCTCTGCTGGGCTCTTAACACCTTTACAAAGCCTTAGAAAACAGCAGGTGGACCATTCTACATTCTCACCGGCACTCCCTACATAGAACAGTATCTTGGGCTGTCCATGGTGCATGGAGATCATTGTGCGCGGTTATAATTAGACATATATTGTTTTATTTTTTTATTTAATAACCTAGGTTGGTCAATGTGTGTATGTGAGCGTACTGATGTACTTATACATACTATTGCTTTTTATCCTCAGTCACCCAGCTTTCTTTGTTTGGAGTCCATTTTTTTCTATTTGATGTACTAATTGTTCCAATAAAATTCAATTTGCATTTTTCTTTTCACAGACAAATAGTAGAGCTAAAGAAACCAACACAAATACATTTTTAGCTGTTTTTGGATGTTTCTTTAGTAAACTTTTTTTGTGGCTGTATTTCAGCTATCTTTTTAGCCATAACTTTCTGCTTTTCAAACCTATAGACTAACAACTGTCTACTCTTATTTGGGATGTATTTTAGGCCATTTAAATGGGCCAAAAGCAAAAAAAAAAACTGAAAAATGCATGTGTAAATTCATCAGGTTTTTCTTTAGGGTGCATCCACATCACATTTTTACCATCCTACTTTTTCTCACGATTTTTACCTTCAAATCGTACAATTCTGCATGCCAAGTCGTATTCGTATCCATTGACTTCCATTCAGTAATCATAGCCAACACATGCCTCAGTTTTGATCTGCATCCGAAGTTGCACGATTTTAGCTCGGGGGTAAAATCTTGGTTGACCGTTTTTCGCCCAGATTCAAAATACGATCGAAATCTTGTCCGATTTTTTTTTTTATTATGGCCTACGTAAATCGTATTGAATCGTGAAACTGCAAGATTTCCTCAGATTTATCGTACACAATTTATTTTTACACATGCGCAGTAGCGTCTTTAAATTAACTATATTTACATATAATTTTTCAAACATGATCAGATGTTTTTGTGAAAAATCAGATGACATTTTCAGCCGTACGATTTTTTGATATGATTTTATATTGGATACCAAACTATTTTTTTAATACGATTGTATACAATTCAGGTAATCCAATTTTGTCCGATTTTACTGTCTGTTAATCGGATGGTAAAATCGTGACATGAACCAGGCCTTACAGATACAAAAATATGTCGGTACATTTTCACGTTGTGGGAACTTAAGACTTATGAATCAAACAAGTAACCCAAAATACTGTATAGGAACATGCTATATGCAATAGATAATAGAACCTGGCAAGAATATATGTACAAAATAATAACAGAATATACTGTAACCAGTATAGGATATTACTGCATTTCTGTCTGTGCTATATGGTGTTGCTACAATGTCCTCAACAGGAATGGCCTATTTCTGCTGAACATCTCACTAAATCACAAAGACAATGGCAAACTGAAGTGTTTCTTTGTGAGAATGATACGAATAACACTAAATATGCAATGTCTCTTTATGCGATTAAACTAAAGTGGTAATCCTAAACTTTAGGCCCACACATGAGCCAGAAATCCAATGTACAGTAATGGAAGCTTGCTGCTATCAAAATTATGTCTTCTCTTTAAATATGACCAATGGTAGTGCCACAAAAATGAATTCCTTTGCTGCAGATGTTTTGTGATTGAAATCACGGCATTCTTTACAGACCAGAATGCAGTATTATTGTTTGCTCTGATGCACTTGTGTGCAATAAACTGCAGCCATTGTCCCCTGTAGAATCTGAACCGGCATCATTGTCTTCAGAGAAATCTAAGCAAGTTTCTCGCTTCAAGTGGTTTATAGGAAAAGATTAGCTTATGATTATCTTTAACCGAAAGACCAATACATATAAAGTGATTTACCAGTTCTATAGGAAAATGTTACACTTTCCAACACAAACTTAGTTCCCTAACTTATAATGTCTATGTGCTCTGGAGGATATGGTGTCCATCATAGAATATAGGTTATAGCTCTGGATGTCAGTGATACAGGGAACATACAAAAAGGGTCTTTCATTGGTGCATGTACAAAATACACCTAAAACCCCCTTCTTCATGACTCTGAAATGCATCAAAAGTCTCCTAAAATTCCACTAAAAATAAACATCTCCATACATTTATTTAGGAGAAAGAAAACTGGAAAGGTACTAAAACTAGGTTCACATTGTGGGCACTGCATTTGGTATATACGATGGAAAACTCTATCCATCTTACATGCTCATAGACTGACTACAAGCAGGGGTGTAGCTATAGAGATAGCAGAGGTAGCAGTCGCACTGGGGCCCTGCTGCCTAAGGGGGCCCCAAAGCACATGTTCCCCATAAAAGACCAGTATTATATTTGGCATATAGGGGCCCTGATGCAGATTTTTTAATCAGGGCCCAGAAGCTACAAGCTATGCCTTTGACTACAAGTAATCTTTTCACATGTTTGCCTGCTATATCTTTCTCTAACCTATATTGAAATTATTGTTTTCAATACATTTATACCGTATATACGCGAGTATAAGCCGAGTTTTTCAGCACAATTTTTCATGCTGAAAACTCCCCCCTCGGCTTATACTCAAGTGGACAAAAAAAAAAAAATCCCTTCAGGCATACTGGTGGTGGTGGGGGGTTCTGGACCATCTTATCTTTTCCCATCTACCCTGCAGGAACCGTCTGCATTCCGGTTGGGAGGGTGAGCCGGTCCATCTTCACTGGGAGGCCCTCTTCTCCGCTCTGGGAAGGGGGGGGGGGGGGTCCTTATGATGATGGAGGGGGGTCTGGATGATGACAGGGGGGATGATGACAGGGGGTGATAATGACAGGGTGGGTCTGGATGATGACAGGGGTGGATGATGACAGGGAAGGGAGGGGATGATGGATGATGACAGTGGGGGGATGATGTATTTCCCACCCTAGGCTTATACTCGAGTCAATAAGTTTTCACAGGTTTTTGGGGTGAAATTAGGGGCCTCGGCTTATATTTGGGTTGGCTTATACTCCAGTATATATGGTAGGTAAAAATAAAAACATCAGGTCGTCTACATTGGCAGACATAATGTTTCATGTATCCAAACGAGTCCATATGGATATTCATAAGTATCCAGTTAGCGACACCCTTTAAAGATCCCGCTTAAACTGTAATGTCAATGTTATTTTAACCTTTTTTTTTTTTTTTTTTTGCATTAAGCTATTTTCCCACAGTTTTTTTTAGCTGATTTTCACTGTGAGTCCATTTTTGTCAGCCATTTAGTAGTAACAAAACAGCCCAAAACACTGTGTGGGAACATAGCCTTAGGTTAGCCATACATACAATCATGGCTGTAAATGTTGGCACCCTTGAAATTGTTCAAGAAAATTAAGTATTTCTCACAGAAAAGGATTGCAGTAACACATGTTTTGCTATACACATGTTTATTCCCTTTGTGTGTATTGGAACTAAACCAAAAAAGGGAGGAAAAAAAAGCAAACTGGACATAATGTCACACCAAACTCCAAAAATGGTCTGGAAAAATGATTGGCACCCTTAACTCAATATTTGGTTGCACACCCTTTGGAAAAAAATAACTGAAATCAGTCGCTTCATATAACCATCAATAAGCTTCTTACACCTCTCAGCCGAAATGTTGGACCACTTTTCTTTTGTAAACTGTTCCAGGTCTCTCTTATTGGAAGGGTGCTGTTACGCCGAGCGCTCCGGGTCCCCGCTCCTCCCCGGAGCGCTCGCTACACTCTCCCCACTGCAGCGCTCCGGTCAGATCCACTGACCCGGGGCGCTGCGATTCCGCTTCCAGCCGGGATGCGATCCGCGATGCGGGTAGCGCCCGCTCGCGATGCGCACCCCGGCTCCCTTACCTGACTCGCTCTCCCTCGGTCCTGTCCCGGCGCGCGCGGCCCCGCTCCCTAGGGCGCGCGCGCGCCGGGTCTTTGCGATTTAAAGGGCCACTGCGCCGCTGATTGGCGCAGTGATTCCAATTAGTGTGTTCACCTGTGCACTTCCCTATATCACCTCACTTCCCCTGCACTCCCTTGCCGGATCTTGTTGCCATCGTGCCAGTGAAAGCGTTTCCTTGTGTGTTCCTAGCCTGTGTTCCAGACCTCCTGCCGTTGCCCCTGACTACGATCCTTGCTGCCTGCCCCGACCTTCTGCTACGTCCGACCTTGCTTCTGTCTACTCCCTTGTACCGCGCCTATCTTCAGCAGTCAGAGAGGTTGAGCCGTTGTTAGTGGATACGACCTGGTCACTACCGCCGCAGCAAGTCCATCCCGCTTTGCGGCGGGCTCTGGTGAAAACCAGTAGTGACTTAGAACCGATCCACTAGCACGGTCCACGCCAATCCCTCTCTGGCACAGAGGATCCACTATCTGCCAGCCGGCATCGTGACAGTAGATCCGGCCATGGATCCCGCTGAAGTTCCTCTGCCAGTTGTCGCTGACCTCACCACGGTGGTCGCCCAGCAGTCACAACAGATAGCGCAACAAGGCCAACAGCTGTCTCAACTGACCGTTATGCTACAGCAGTTACTACCACAGCTTCAGCAATCATCTCCTCCGCCAGCTCCTGCACCTCCTCTGCAGCGAGTGGCCGCCTCTGGTCTACGCCTATCCTTGCCGGATAAATTTTATGGGGACTCTAAGTTTTGCCGTGGCTTTCTTTCCCAATGTTCCCTGCACCTGGAGATGATGTCGGACCAGTTTCCCACTGAAAGGTCTAAGGTGGCTTTCGTAGTCAGCCTTCTGTCTGGAAAAGCTCTGTCATGGGCCACACCGCTCTGGGACCGCAATGACCCCGTCACTGCCTCTGTACACTCCTTCTTCTCGGAAATCCGAAGTGTCTTTGAGGAACCTGCCCGAGCCTCTTCTGCTGAGACTGCCCTGTTGAACCTGGTCCAGGGTAATTCTTCCGTTGGCGAGTATGCCGTACAATTCCGTACTCTTGCTTCAGAATTATCCTGGAATAATGAGGCCCTCTGCGCGACCTTTAAAAAAGGCCTATCCAGCAACATTAAAGATGTTCTGGCCGCACGAGAAATCCCTGCTAATCTACATGAACTCATTCACCTAGCCACTCGCATTGACATGCGTTTTTCCGAAAGGCGTCAGGAGCTCCGCCAAGATATGGACTCTGTTCGCACGAGGCGTTTCTTCTCCTCGGCTCCTCTCTCCTCTGGTCCCCTGCAATCCGTTCCTGTGCCTCCCGCCGTGGAGGCTATGCAGGTCGACCGGTCTCGCCTGACACCTCAAGAGAGGACACGACGCCGCATGGAGAATCTCTGCCTGTACTGTGCTAGTACCGAACACTTCCTGAGGGATTGTCCTATCCGTCCTCCCCGCCTGGAAAAACGTACGCTGACTCCGCACAAGGGTGAGACAGTCCTTGATGTCTACTCTGCTTCTCCACGTCTTACTGTGCCTGTGCGGATGTCTGCCTCTGCCTTCTCCTTCTCTACTATGGCCTTCTTGGACTCTGGATCTGCAGGAAATTTTATTTTGGCCTCTCTCGTCAACAGGTTCAACATCCCAGTGACCAGTCTCGCCAGACCCCTTTACATCAATTGTGTAAACAATGAAAGATTGGACTGTACCATACGTTTCCGCACGGAGCCCCTTCTAATGTGTATCGGATCTCATCACGAGAGGATTGAACTTTTGGTCCTCCCCAATTGCACTTCTGAAATTCTCCTTGGACTTCCCTGGCTTCAACTTCATTCCCCAACCCTGGATTGGTCCACTGGGGAGATCAAGAGTTGGGGGCCCTCTTGTTCCAAGGACTGTCTAAAACCGGTTCCCAGTAACCCTTGCCGTGACTCTGTGGTTCCTCCAGTAACCGGTCTCCCTAAGGCCTATATGGACTTTGCGGATGTTTTCTGCAAAAAACAAGCTGAGACTCTACCTCCTCACAGGCCTTATGATTGTCCTATTGACCTCCTCCCGGGCACTACTCCACCCCGGGGCAGAATTTATCCTCTGTCCGCCCCAGAGACTCTTGCCATGTCTGAATACGTCCAGGAAAATTTAAAAAAGGGCTTTATCCGTAAATCCTCCTCTCCTGCCGGAGCCGGATTTTTCTTTGTGTCCAAAAAAGATGGCTCCCTACGTCCTTGCATTGACTACCGCGGTCTTAATAAAATCACGGTTAAGAACCGCTACCCCCTACCCCTCATCTCTGAACTCTTTGATCGCCTCCAAGGTGCCCACATCTTTACTAAACTGGACTTAAGAGGTGCTTATAATCTCATCCGCATCAGAGAGGGGGATGAATGGAAAACGGCATTTAACACCAGAGATGGACACTTTGAGTATCTGGTCATGCCCTTTGGCCTGTGCAACGCCCCTGCCGTCTTCCAAGACTTTGTTAATGAAATTTTTCGTGATCTTTTATACTCCTGTGTTGTTGTATATCTGGACGATATCCTAATTTTTTCTGCCAATCTAGAAGAACACCGCCAGCATGTCCGTATGGTTCTTCAGAGACTTTGTGACAATCAACTCTATGCCAAAATTGAGAAATGTCTGTTTGAATGCCAATCTCTTCCTTTTCTAGGATACTTGGTCTCTGGCCAGGGACTACAAATGGATCCAGACAAACTCTCTGCCGTCTTAGATTGGCCACGCCCCTCCGGACTACGTGCTATCCAACGCTTTTTGGGGTTCGCCAATTATTACAGGCAATTTATTCCACATTTTTCTACCGTTGTGGCTCCTATCGTGGCTTTAACCAAAAAAAATGCTGATCCCAAGTCTTGGCCTCCTCAAGCGGAAGACGCCTTTAAACGACTCAAGTCTGCCTTTTCTTCGGCTCCCGTGCTCTCCAGACCTGACCCTTCCAAACCCTTCCTATTGGAGGTTGATGCCTCCTCAGTGGGAGCTGGAGCTGTTCTTCTACAAAAAAATTCTTCCGGGCATGCTGTCACTTGTGGTTTTTTTTCTAGGACCTTCTCTCCGGCGGAGAGGAACTACTCCATCGGGGATCGAGAGCTTCTAGCCATCAAATTAGCACTTGAGGAATGGAGGCATCTGCTGGAGGGATCAAGATTTCCAGTTATTATTTACACCGATCACAAGAACCTCTCCTACCTCCAGTCTGCCCAACGGCTGAATCCTCGCCAGGCCCGGTGGTCTCTGTTCTTTGCCCGATTTAATTTTGAAATTCACTTTCGGCCTGCCGATAAGAACATTAGGGCCGATGCTCTCTCTCGTTCCTCGGATGCCTCGGAGGTTGAACTCTCTCCGCAACACATCATTCCTCCTGACTGCCTGATTTCCACTTCTCCAGCCTCCATCAGGCAAACTCCTCCAGGAAAGACCTTTGTTTCTCCACGCCAACGCCTCGGAATCCTCAAATGGGGTCACTCCTCCCATCTCGCAGGTCATGTGGGCATCAAGAAATCTGTGCAACTCATCTCCCGCTTCTATTGGTGGCCGACTCTGGAGACGGATGTTGTGGACTTTGTACGAGCCTGCACTATCTGTGCCCGGGATAAGACTCCTCGCCAGAAGCCCGCTGGTTTTCTTCATCCCCTGCCTGTCCCCGAACAGCCTTGGTCTCTGATTGGTATGGATTTTATTACTGATTTACCCCCTTCCCGTGGCAACACTGTTATTTGGGTGGTCGTTGATCGATTCTCCAAAATGGCACATTTCATCCCTCTTCCTGGTCTTCCTTCAGCGCCTCAGTTGGCTAAACAATTTTTTGTACACATTTTTCGTCTTCACGGGTTGCCCACACAGATAGTCTCGGATAGAGGCGTCCAATTCGTGTCTAAATTCTGGAGGGCTCTCTGTAAACAACTCAAGATTAAATTAAATTTTTCTTCTGCATATCATCCCCAATCCAATGGACAAGTAGAAAGAATTAACCAGGTCTTGGGTGATTATTTACGACATTTTGTTTCCTCCCGCCAGGATGACTGGGCAGATCTCCTTCCATGGGCCGAATTCTCGTATAACTTCCGAGTCTCTGAATCTTCCTCCAAATCCCCATTTTTCGTGGTGTACGGCCGTCACCCTCTTCCCCCCCTCCCTACCCCCTTGCCCTCTGGTCTGCCCGCTGTGGATGAAATTTCTCGTGACCTTTCCATCATATGGAGAGAGACCCAAAATTCTCTCTTACAGGCTTCATCACGCATGAAGAAGTTCGTGGATAAGAAAAGAAGAGCTCCTCCCATTTTTTCCCCTGGAGACAAGGTATGGCTCTCCGCTAAATATGTCCGCTTCCGTGTCCCTAGCTACAAGTTGGGACCACGCTATCTTGGTCCTTTCAAAATTTTGTGTCAGATTAATCCTGTCTCTTACAAACTTCTTCTTCCTCCTTCTCTTCGTATTCCTAATGCCTTTCACGTTTCTCTTCTTAAACCACTCATCATCAACCGTTTCTCTCCCAAATCTGTTCCTCCCACTCCTGTTTCCGGCTCCTCGGACATCTTCTCCGTCAAAGAGATTCTAGCATCTAAAAAGGTCAGAGGGAAAACCTTTTTTTTAGTGGATTGGGAGGGTTGTGGTCCAGAAGAGAGATCCTGGGAACCTGAGGACAACATCCTAGACAAAAGTCTGCTCCTCAGGTTCTCAGGCTCTAAGAAGAGGGGGAGACCCAAGGGGGGGGGGGTACTGTTACGCCGAGCGCTCCGGGTCCCCGCTCCTCCCCGGAGCGCTCGCTACACTCTCCCCACTGCAGCGCTCCGGTCAGATCCACTGACCCGGGGCGCTGCGATTCCGCTTCCAGCCGGGATGCGATCCGCGATGCGGGTAGCGCCCGCTCGCGATGCGCACCCCGGCTCCCGTACCTGACTCGCTCTCCCTCGGTCCTGTCCCGGCGCGCGCGGCCCCGCTCCCTAGGGCGTGCGCGTGCCGGGTCTTTGCGATTTAAAGGGCCACTGCGCCGCTGATTGGCGCAGTGATTCCAATTAGTGTGTTCACCTGTGCACTTCCCTATATCACCTCACTTCCCCTGCACTCCCTTGCCGGATCTTGTTGCCATCGTGCCAGTGAAAGCGTTTCCTTGTGTGTTCCTAGCCTGTGTTCCAGACCTCCTGCCGTTGCCCCTGACTACGATCCTTGCTGCCTGCCCCGACCTTCTGCTACGTCCGACCTTGCTTCTGTCTACTCCCTTGTACCGCGCCTATCTTCAGCAGTCAGAGAGGTTGAGCCGTTGCTAGTGGATACGACCTGGTCACTACCGCCGCAGCAAGTCCATCCCGCTTTGCGGCGGGCTCTGGTGAAAACCAGTAGTGACTTAGAACCGATCCACTAGCACGGTCCACGCCAATCCCTCTCTGGCACAGAGGATCCACTACCTGCCAGCCGGCATCGTGACAGGTGCCTTTTCCCAACAGCAATTTTAAGATCTCTCCACAGGTGTTCAATGGGATTTAGATCTGGACTCATTGCTTGCCACTTCAGAACTCTCCAGCGCTTTGTTGCCATCCATTTCTGGGTGCTTTTCTACGTATTTGTTTCATTGTTCTGCTTGAAGACCCAAGATCTCGGACGTAAACCCAGCTTTCTGACACTGGGCTGTACAGTGCCACCCAAAATCCATTGGTAATCCTCAGATTTCATGATGCCTTGCACACATTCAAGGCACCCAGTGCCAGAGGCACCAAAACAACCCCAAATCATCATTGAACCTCCACCATATTTCACTTCTAGGTACTGTGTTCTTTTCTTTGTAGGCCTCATTCTGTTTTCAGTAAACAGTAGAATGATGTGCTTTACCAAAATGCTCTATCTTGGTCTCCTCTGTCCATAAGAAGTTTTCCCAGAAGGATTTTGGCTTGCTCAAGTTCATTTTAGCAAAAAAGTCATGCTTTTTTATGTCTCTGTGTCAGCACTGAGGTCCTCCTGGGTCTCCTGCCATAGCGTTTCATTTCATTTAAATGTCGACGGATAGTTTGCGCTGACACTGATGCTCCCTGAGCCTGCAGGACAGCTTGAATATCTTTGGAACTTGTTTGGGGCTGCTTATCCACCATCAGGACTATCCTGTGTTGACACCTTTCATCAATTTTACTCTTCCGTCCACGCCCAGGGAGATTAGCTACAGTGTCATGGGTTGCAAACTTCTTGATAATGTTGCGCACTGTGGACAAAGGCAAATCTAGATCTCTGGAGATGGACTTGTAACCTTGAGATTGTTGATATTTTCCCCCACTTTTGGTTCTCAAGTCCTCAGACAGTTGTCTTCTCTTTCTGCTGTCCATGCTTAGTGTGGCACACACAGACACCCAATGCAAAGAAGTGAACTTCTCTCCTTTTTATCTGCTTTCAGGTGTGATTTTTATATTGCCCACACCTGTTACTTGCCCCATGTGAATTTAAAGGAGCATCACATGCTTGAAACAATCTTATTTTTCCACAATTTTGAAAGGGTGCCAATAATTTTGTCCAGCCCATTTTTGGAGTTTGGTGTGACATTAGGTCCAATTTGCTTTTTTCCCTCCCTTTTTTGGTTTAGTTCCAATACACCCAAAGGTAATAAACATGTGTATAGCAAAACATGTGTTACTGCAATCCTTTTCTGTGAGAAATACTTCATTTTCCTGAAAAATTTCAACAGTGCCAAAATGACTGTATAAGATTTATAAGGCCATGACTGTATAAGATCAAGGTCCACGAAATTGGCAAAAGCAGGCTTCTGTTGGGCAAAAATGTGATCAGCCAAACTGGATTTTTTTGGCCATCTCTGGCTGAAACAACCCTGATACAGTTTTTTTTAGCCAATTATTTGCCTTTGGTTTTGTTTTTTGCTTTCTAAGAAACAACAATGATCTGCCTGTTTAGTCTGGAATGTCTTTGTTGCGATCATTCATACAAACAATCCCTTTGGACTTTGATTGACCATGTGTCCTGTGTGTATTGTATAAAGGGCACTCAAGGATTTTTTTGCATATATAGTGCAGGAAACTAAATAACCCCAAGTTTGGAAACCTGTCTTTGCATCTAATCCACCCATATGTGGTCTGACTAGTGATTTATACAAAGGCAAAAAAGTAATGGCAAAAAGAAAAACCAGAAAAAAATTAAGCAGAAATCTCAAGGTGTGAACACAACCTCAAGGAAGGTATATAACTACTATATATCCTGATTCCATAGATATACCAGTAGCAGGATACAGAGAGCTGAGAAGGGAGATGTATAACTACTATAAATCCTAATTCCATGGAAATTACAGCAGCATATAGGTCTGGGTGGGGATGTGTCTAGGAGTTAGCGGGAGAGGATCTGTGTAGGTGATGATGTCCTCCAGTAGTTCACATAAAGTCACCTGACTAAGGATTGGCATCCTATGACACACATTAAGCACAGTGACACAGAGAGTCAAACTGGTGATCACATGATGACGTTATCGTAATAGAACACAAAGATGCAGCTGCACTGCGATGAAACAAATTGTACACTGTGCAACAAGGGATGGTGAGTGTGCCTGTTATGTGCAAAAAAAATATTATCTTTTGAGACTTTTACAGGTTGTGACTTTTAAGCTCCATGGTGTGGAAAACACACATTAAAATATGGGAGCAACATTGTGGTTAACCACAGTTCTGTACATAAATATATATCATCTAATAGACACAAAAACTCCCCTCAATGCTTCTATAGTTTAATAAATTTAGTAATGTCCGATATCCTGCATTTATTGGGCTTCATGGTTTTTCACAATAAACATGACCAGTATTTTGTCCATGTCTATAATATGTTCTTTTATGCACTTGGCCCTGACCACCAGGACAGAATAGAATGAGCTCAGCTGCTTTTTTTTTTTTTGGTACTTTTTTCAGTTGTTCAAAGGCGCGGTGGCAAGGGGCAGCTTTTATCAGCTCTCCCTTTGGGTTTATGAACTGAGGGGGATACGTGTGATGCATTTATGACAGAAGACAAAACATGATTGAAGCAGCAGGGTAGCTTCTTTTGAGATACCGGTGTGTCAGTCAGGGAGGGCAGCTGTGACTGAGACAATGCTCTACTGCACTGAAATGAGCTTAATCAGCTTCCTTGTGCTTATGTATGCTGAGCTCGGATGAGATCAGCCTAATGTGTATTAGAATGCAGAGCAAGTAAGGCAATGAGAAAAAGAGGCCGGCCCTGGAAAAACAACTGAAAGGAGTCATAACTTGGAAATTAATAACTAATGGATCTGTACTGCCACTTCTTTGTAGTGCGCAAGGACTCACTATTGAATTTGAGCATTGTGCAATCCATAAATACCTCCTGTGAATCTTGTGTTATATGTATTGATTGTCTATAGCAATAAATAAGGCATCTGACCAAGAAATGTCCTCATAAAAGCAAGTAGAAAAATGGCCTATAATATAAAATGTCCTAGACTGACTAGAGGAGAAAAAACTGTGCGGTTCCCAATAGCAAGGAACAAATACAGTTAATAATTTCTATATAATATGGAAAAAAAACATATGTCTTACAATACTTCATATATCGCCACAGCCATCCTCACACAGAGACATAATCCATTAGGGCAGTGTTTCCCAACCAGGGTACCTCCAGCTGTTGCAAAACTACAAGTCCCAGCATGCCCGGACAGCCAACGGCTGTCCGGGCATGCTGGGACTTGTAGTTTTGCAACAGCTGGAGGCACACTGGTTGGGAAACAGTGCATTAGGGTGGTGTTAAACCAGATCAGCTAGATCAGCAATGGTTTAACCCCTTAACGACCAAGGACGTATATTTATGTCCTTGGCCGGCTCCCGCAATGTAACACGGGGTCACGCGGTGACCCCGTGTCATATCAGGTCGGTCCCGGTATGTATCTGAAGCCGGGACCCTGGGCAGCAATCATGGTGCCGTGCGCTATTAACCCTCAAAGTTGAACGCCGCGTCTAAAAAGAAAATAAAAGCTGCCCGGCTGCTCAGTGGGGATGATCAGGACCACCGCAGTGAAAATGCGGTGTCCTGATCTGCTAGGACGCGAGCGGAGGTCCTCTTACCTTCCTCCGGTGTGTCCCTTCGGCGATTGATTGCTCCAAGCCTGAGATGCAGGCTTGAGCAATCAGCCGCTAACACTGATCAATGCAAAGCTATGGCTTTGCAGTGAACAGTGTAAAAGATCAGTGTGTGCAGTGTTATAGCCCCCTATGGGAGCTATAACACTGCAAAAAAAAAAGTGTAAAAAAAAAGTTAATAAATGTCATTTAACCCTTTCCCTAATAAAAGTCCAAATCACCCCCCTTTTCCCATTTTCCCATTAAAAAACAAACACGTAAATAAAAATAAGTATAAACATATGTGGTATCGTCGCGTGTGTATTTGTCCGAACTATAAAAATATATAATTAATTAAACCGCACGGTCAATGGTGTACGCGCAAAAAAATAATTCCAAAATAACATGTTTTTGGTCACTTTTTATATCATGAAAAAATGAATAAAAAGCGATCAAAAAGTCAGATCAATACAAAAATGGTACCGCTAAAAACTTCAGATCACGGTGCAAAAAATGAGCCCTCATACCGCCCCATAAGCGAAAAAATACAAAAGTTATAGGGGTCAGAAGATGACAATTTTAAACGTATACATTTTCCTGCATGTAGTTATGATTGTTTCCAGAAGTCCGACAAAATCAAACCTATATAAGTAGGGTATCATTTTAATCATATCAACCTACAGAATAAAGATAAAATTTTATTTTTACTAAAAAATGTACTGCATAGAAACGGAAGCCCCCAAAAGTTATAAAATGGCGTTTTTTCTTCAATTTAGCCGCACATTGATTTTTTTTCCCATTTTGCCGTACATTTTTGGGTAAAATGACTGATGTCACTGCAAAGTAGAATTGGTGGCACAAAAAATAAGCCATCATATGGATCTTTAGGTGCAAAATTGAAAGGGTTATGATTTTTAAGAGGTGAGGAAAAAAAACGAAAGTGCAAAAACGGAAAAACCTGTGGTCCTTAAGGGGTTAGAGAGCCTTTTACATGGTTCGGTATTTGTGTGGGCAGGGTGCACAAATCTCTGGATCATTCGTGGGCCCCTGAACTTTATAATATATGGCACCCATGTCCCGTATTACATGGGGACATGTACAATTGACAAGGATTTGTCAACATGTCAGAGCATTTACAATCATCAGAGGATCGCTGGGTGTACACAGGGAAATATTCGGCTTGTTCTACCAATTATCACCCATGTAACGCCCCCCCCCTCCCCCCACTTTCCATTTACAGCTACATCTCACCCTAAAAGGAACAGGTCAGAAATCCAGTAAGGGGCATGAAACTATAGTTTCACACTATTAAAGGGGTTGTGCAGCGAAAAGTAACTTGTCCAAGTGTCTGATCATAGGAGGTCCAACAGCTGGGACACCCCAAGATCTCCTGTACAGACCCCTGCTCTCTTTGAGGAGAGCGTACTGGGGACAGCACAGGCTCCATTAATTTCTATGGGAGTGCCAGAGATGCACGAGTCTTCGCTGCACAACTTCTTCAAACCAGCTTTTAGGGAAAAGCAGAAAAGTGTCGGGTGTATCACAATACCGCATATATACAGCTGACACATTCACAAAAACTAAATTTAAGTCCATCATATATCATATTAGACATAGAAACCTTCAGTAACACAATGCCAGACAAAGAACCGTATGGCAGCACAATTCTACTGTACCAAGATCCAGCTTTCCACCATAAAATTAGGCAAATGGAAAAGTATAGAAAATAATAACTGGATTTTACTATACATATACAGAATTCCTTTTATAATATAAAATATAGAAGCAGACAGTCTTCACCACTGTCTGGTTACATAAAAGAATTTATGAGGGGCTTACTTGTTCAGGCGGTGTAGGTGTGTGTGAAATGAATCATGAAAATGGCACATGTAGAGACATACGGAAAGAGAAGAGGTACTCCGAGATATATGTGGAGGGTAACCGAGGGTCTTCCAAGTCATGCTAACAACATAAGCTGCTGTGCAGATCATAGAGCTGCCATATAATAGCGCTAACATGTGGTAGAGGAGGACTGCAGACACCAAGTGACATCATGAGACATAATTCCAGTGTTATGCAGTACCACCACTCACTCAGGCTGCTGCAATAAATAAGAAGATGTGAGGTGGAACAAACACGAGATGGAATAGATTTAGGCACAGTACAGTTCTTTTGATCTTTTGCCAGTTGTAGTAAAACAGCCAGATGAAATTCCCCCACACGCAGAGTAATATACTGACCATCCACGGTTCCTGTAAAATTATTGTCAACTTTAACACACATCTTCACTCATAAGTAAGGCTGGCCAAATATTACTGCTGAGGCGGTTTGGAGCTGCAGAAAGTGATGCCTCCTCTTTTTGTGTGTATGGACGTGCCTTGAGAAGTACTTTCACAACAACTGGCAATGATTTTAGGGAGAAAACGTCTGTACATTAAAAGAGTCCTATGGAGCATGCTAAGAAAAACCATTTTGTGCGTACGTATGAGGCATAAAGGCCTTTACACTAAGGCCCTTTACACTAGTATGTGCAACATATTAAAGGGGTATTCCGGGCAAAAACATTGTATCCCCTATCCAAAGGATAGGGGATAAGATGTCTAATCGCGGGGGGCCCGCTACTGAGACCCCCGCGATCTCCCTGCAGCACCTGCACAGAATGCGGGTGCTGAACCTCCAGTTTCGGAAACCTCCGGGTTTCCGG
Organism: Hyla sarda; assembly: GCF_029499605.1. NCBI lineage: Eukaryota > Metazoa > Chordata > Amphibia > Anura > Hylidae > Hyla > Hyla sarda. The sequence continues at coordinate 169,975,907 of NC_079189.1, forward strand.
GACTGGGGATGTAAATGGAGGGGGCGTGGTGTGACGTCACGTCCCCAGGCCCGGAAACCCGGAGGTTTTCCGAAACTGGAGATTCAGCACCCGCTTAGAATGCGGGTGCTGCAGGGAGATCGTGGGGGTCTCAGCAGCAGGCCCCCCATGATCAGACATCTTATCCCCTCTCCTTTGGATAAAATAGGGGATAAAATGTTTTTGCACGGAATACCCCTTTAACCCCTTAAGGACCAGGCCCATTTTGGCCTTAAGGACCAGACCAATTTTTATTTTAGCATTTTCGTTTTCTCCTCCTCGCCTTCTAAAAATAATAACTCTCTTATATTTCCATCCACATACCCATATGAGGGCTTGTTTTTTGCGTCACCAATTGTACTTTGTAATTAAATCACTTATTTTAACATAAAATGTACGACGCAACCAAACAAATATTATTTATGTGGGAAAATTGAAAAGAAAACCTCAATTTAGCAAATTTTGGAAGGTTTTGTTTTCACGCTGTACACTTTCGTGTAAAAATGACATGTTTTCTTTATTCTGTGGGTAAATACGATTAAAACGATACCCATGATTATATTCTTTTCTATAATTGTACCGCTTAAAAAAAAATCTCAAACCATTTTAACAAAATTTGTATGTTTGAAATTGCCCTATTTTGACCACCTATAACTTTCTAATTTTTCCATATATGGGCCGATATGAGGGCTCATTTTTTGCGCCATCATCTTTAGTTTTTATCAGTACCACTTTTGCTTAGGTTTTACTTTTTATACATTTTTTATTCATTTTTTTTTTGGAATAAAATGTGACAAAAAAGTATTTTTTACGTTTACGTCGTTCACCGTACGGGATAATTAACAATATATTTTAATAGTTCAGACTTTCACGCACACGGCGATACCAAATATGTGTATTAATTATTCTTTTACGCTTTTTTGGGGGTAAGATGGGAAAAACAGACGTTTTACTTTTTTATTGGGGTAGGGGATTTTTCACATTTTTGTACTTTTTTATTTTACATTTTATATCTTTTTTTTTTTTACACTTTTTATGTTCCCATAGGGGACTATTCATTGCAATCAGTTGACTGCTAATACTGTGCAGTGCTATGTATAGGACACAGCACTGCTCAGTATTATCGGTGATCTTCTGCTCTGGTCTGCTCGATCTCAGACCAGAGTAGAAGACCCCGGGAGACGGCCGGAGCCAGGTGAGGGGACCTCCGGCCGCCATGCTGGATGATCGGATCCCCGCGGCAGCGCTGTGGGCGATCCGATCATCCATTCAAAGTACCTCACTGCCGCAGATGCAGTGATCTGTATTGATCACGGCATTGGAGGGGTTAATGGCGGACATCCGCGCGATAGCAGCCGGGACCTGCCGGGCATGACGCGAGCACCGCTCCGGTGCTCGCGATCATGTCGGCGCGTAAATGTACATCATGGTGTGTTAAGTACCATGCACCATGACGTTCATTTATGTCCATTGTCGTTAAGGGGTTAAAAGTGCACCCCACCTTAAGTGAAACATGGTGGGTGATTCATAATGTTTAACTTTCTGGCACCGGAGTACCCCTTTAAAATAGCATTTTGATGCTGTTTATGCTGGGATAACAATGGGCAGTTTTCAAATCTCTAAGTTAAAACCTCATCCTTAGTGTTCGGTATTTCCAATTTTACAATAAAAAAATATTTACTTTTCACTTGGAAAATGAATAGCTTGAGTATATTTCTGAAAAATGTTTAATATAACTCTTTAAATCTTAACTTCTAGAGATAATATCTTCTAATAGTGTTATCCTTAGTAATATGCATAGGAAAAAAATTCCCTTCCTCTTTTATCTCCTAATAATTGCTTAATATTTTGGGGACATGTATATCATATGAAATACTGAAATGAGTTGAAATTGATGTTCTGCTTCTGAAATGAACTAGGGATATGGCAGTGCAAGATACCGGAGAAAATCCACCATAAAAAATTGCAATTTTAAAATCCGCCGAGGAATTCATTTTTTATGTAAATAGTGTTACAACATAGATTAAAGGAAAAACTGTACATATAATAAGAACCATCATAATATGTATTAACTACTTCCAGGCCAGAAATATTAAGTAGGGATCAACCATGTGTCACATTAAATATATATATATATATATATATATATATATATATATAATTTAGAAGGTCTGGAGAACATAACATAACTCTGTCTTTCTTTAGGCCATGTTCATACAATGTTTTCTGAAATATTATAAGAAATATAAACAGGAAAAGCTGAAGAAAGGGCTTATGATGAGGATGAAACACAGTGTCCACCATTAAACTGATCTGCACTGTTCAAGTTTTCTCACCAGTCTTCACATACAAGCAAATACATAAAAAAAATATTTAAAAAAATATGCACGAAACATGAATCTATACCATTCCCAAATGGTGTTTTCATTAATAAGAAAATATTTACAGCTCAGAATCCAAATATTTTGAAGACCTAATTCTTTGTTTATTTTTACTCCATTATTGCTGTTTAATTTTAAGCTGGACCAAGTCAATGGTGAGGGTATACAGAGAAGAGAAGAATCCACAGCAAAAACTAAAACTAGGGCTCTACCTGGTGATTTTCTCTTGTCCCTGATCTCAGGACACAAGAGGGGGTGTTTTCTTATCTGGTAAAGGAAAGATATAACCTTTCACCAGACTGCCTTGTTTTTGTTCCTGTTCAGGTTCTTTCTGGAGAGAGGGATTTTTGCTTAGGTCCCCACCACCCATGAAAGAGTTAAGAGGGACAAACTAAAAGGGAATTCTGGAGATTTAGTTTTTCTATTTATTAAGGGTCAGCCTGCTTAAAAAAAAAAAGAAAAAAATGCTATATATATATATATATATATATATATATATATATATATACACACACACATATATATATATATATATATATATATATATATATATATATAAATATATACACACATCTTTCATACTATCATCAAGTCCTGCTCTAGAAAACTTCTTTTTTCCAGTGTTGGTATAAGGACATGCTTGCTCTGCCAATCAGTGGCTGCAGTGGTGTCCTGACTCAGCAATTAATTAGGCAACACACAAGGAAGTGTCTGGAGCTGGGCTTGGTGACTGTGGCGACAGTGTTGAGGGAGCAAGGAAGATAAGTATAGCAATATTTTCTATTTTTAGGGTACATTCCCACACGGCGTATTTGCTGCGTATTTGCTGCTCCATATTTTATTTTCTCTGTTGAAGTCAATGGGTAGGAAAATACGCAGCACCAAATATGCAGCAAATACGCAGCAAAATACGCCTCATGGGAATGCACCCTTACGCAGGCTATCCCTTAAAACACTGAAATATCATTCATACCCCTTTAAGTTAGCCCCCTATCTGTCGGCACCATAATAGCTGCAGGTGCCTCCTTTATCACCTTGCTCAAAAGTCTGAGATATATATATATATATATATATATATATATATATATATATATATATATACATACAGATGCAAATCAAAAAATGTTGCAGATACTGCAACATTTTTTGATTTGCACAAGATACTGCAACATTTTTTGATTTGCATCTGCATCACTGGACTAATACGGCTACTCAAATATACTATATACATACATAAAGACAATCAATAAATAATCTGCTCTATACTTAAAGGGATATTCCAGGGAAAAAAAACTTTTTTATATATATCAACTGGCTCCAGAAAATTAAACTGATTTGTAAATTACTTCTATTAAGAAATCTTAATCTTTTAAGTACTTATGAGCTTCTGAAGTTAAGGTTGTTCTTTTCTGTCTAAATCCTCTCTGATGACACCTGTCTCGGGAAACGCCTAGTTTAGAAGAGGTTTGCTATGGGGATCTGCTTCTAAACTGGGCGTTTCCCGAGACACATGTCATCAGAGAGGATTTAGACAGAAAAGAACAACCTTAACTTCAGAAGCTCATAAGTAGTGAAAGGATTAAGATTTTTTAATAGAAGTAATTTACAAATCTGTTTAACTTTCTGGATCCAGTTGATATATATAAAAAAGTTTTTTCCTGGAATACCCCTTTAACTTAGTAGTTGGTATGTGTTTGGAGCAGGCAAAAAAATAATCCCTTTCCCCAGCCACCACCAAGGATTTGCCCAGATTTTTTGTGACTAATCAAAAAAATCCTATGTCAGCAAACTGCCCATTGTGTTAGCCCAACGCAATACAATAATGATGGTTCAGAGATGTTTGCAGTATCTAGATAGTGACCATAATGAATACTTCTTCCTAGTTAAATCCACAAATATGCAGTAAACATAAGAATTTGGTAACAATACATCTGATGTTAAAGTTATCAAGAAACCATCATTTTATCAGCTGTCACACGACACCACTTTTCTGGCTAGTATATACAAACAGGACATGGAAAAGATGGCGTCATAGCAGTTGGCCTGTGCTCATATAAGCAGTCATTGAGAATGCTTAAACAAAATACACTTTCTGGTCAGCATAAGTTGCGGTGGAGAGATCTCGGCAGCGACTATTTAACAAGGTGGTGGGTGTCCTTAAGCTGATATCTTCAGTGAGCAGGAGCAAATTACAGTTCTGCTAATATAACTGGTCTGGTAAAACTTTTATTACTCTTAACAAGCTGAAAATTTATATATATCACCATCATAAATCCAAGCAGACTGAATACTATGTTTACTTACCCTTTACCGGAGCCCCACATGGAGAGACAAAACATGCTGTGAGTAAACCAGTCCTCCCTAGGCTCACTGAGTAATGCTTTATAGACGTTAGTAAACCTCTAACACACATCCTATACATAGCCATACAATACACCTCTATGGGTGTTCCCCTATCCCTGGACTTACATCTTGTTTGATTTGTATCCAATTTTGGGATTTGACTCCTCATAGATAATCTCTACAATGTTCTCTGTAACATAAACCATGTATGTTGATGAGCGTAAAGACCAACACAAGGCCACCAGAGGAGTACACAGCTATATACCAGTTCTGCAGACCAAGAAGAATTCCTTAACAGTTCCTTGGATCTTTTAGGAAGAAAAAGAAAATGGGTCCCAGGAGCATTGCACAGCTGGACTCAGCTGTAGATGTTTTTTCTAGAGACATCCTGCATTGTAAATGAACTAACACTCACCAAAGCATTCAGGTTATAGGTATCAACAGGATCAGCCACAGCTAGTCATGTATGTTATTACACCGAGAAAGGAAGCAACTGATTCTAAAAGTGTAACTAAATCTATAACACAAAAAGTATAAATAATAATATTGCATTAAAATAATAATAATAATGACATTTTTTTCTTTCATAAATCTGCCCCCAGTTGCTTTTTCCTGTACATAATTTAAATGAAATGTGAAGACACTAAACCACTTAGGAAAGACCACCCAAAATCGCATCTGTCTTCTACAGAGGATGGTCTTTCCAAATGACTTTAAAGCTAAACCTAGGCTTCGTTTCTGAAAAACGTATTTTTGGACACAAAAAGTGTCCAAAAAAAAACTATTTCTTGAGCTTTGGCACTTTTTCCAGCATCCTACTTGCCAGAGCAGGATAGGTTTGCTATGGGGATTTGCTCCTACTCCGGGCAGTTTCTGACATGGACAGAGGTGTCAGCAGAGAGCACTGTGGTCAGACAGAAAGGGGGAAAAAAAGAACTTCCTCTGGAACATACAGCAGCTAATAAGTACTGAAAGGGTTAAGATTTTTAAATAGAAGTACATTTCTGGCACCAGTTGATTTAAAAAAAAAAAAATATGTTACCTCTTTAACGGTGTACTTCGCTACCCCAGCGCTTGGAACATTTTGTTCTGAACGTATGGAGCTGACGGCGGGGGTCGTTATGTCACAGCCATGACCCTTGTGCCATCACACCATGCCCCGTCAATGCAAGTCTATGGGAGGGGGCGAGATGGCCACCGCCGACAATACTCAGCGTTCTGAATGAACGCCGGGTGCTGCACAGAAATCGCGGGGGTTCCAGCGGCGGGACCACCGCAAATCAGACATCTTATCCCCAATCCTTTGGATCGGGAATAAGATGTCTAGGGGCGGAGTACCCCTTTAAGGTTTTTCTGGTTTTTTTTTTGTGTTTGTTGTTTTTTTTTTTTCTTGACATATACATCAACACATTCTACTCATTTCTATAAAAAAAAAAAAACTAATATTAAAACTGAAACTAATATTACAGCACCTTGGTATTTCTAAGTTTTGGCATGCTCTATTTTTTCATATTAGTGCACCCCTCCTCAAAATTATTTATTTATTCAAGGAGATGCCAAAAGCTACAAAGAGTTGTACTATAACTAGTGGATCCATGGCAGAATACAGCATGTTAAAATGAGCGATCTTCGTTCTATGAATATATATGCAGAGCAGTGGCCTTCACTATAGCCTATTGCAGTGTTTTCCAACCAGCGTGTCTCCAGCTGTTGCAAAATTACAACTCCCAGCATGCCTGGACAGCCGAAGGCTGTCCGGGCATGCTGTGAGTTGTATTTTTGCAACAGCTGGAGACACGCTGGTTGGGAAACACTGGCTCATTGGACTGATCAGTTTCGGTAAACAAAGCATTTATTAAAAGCGCATATAGCGGTTTATACCATTCCCTAGTGTTTTAGAGAAGGTCCCCCAAAGGGGACCTAACCATTCCTAGTCAATGCAGGTGCATAGCTTCTTACATTTCTTCTCTACCTTTAGCCGTAATTAACAGCGGGGTTTTTACCCTGGCCTCGGCTTCAAAGCAAATGTATAAAGCAATGTGCATTAAAAACAAACATGCGCCATAAACCCAAGGAAAAAATGCAGATTTATATTTCAACTCCTAGGGATATTATTAAACTTTAAAAAGGCAATAAACATTTTTTGGGAGGTGGGTTAAGTGATTTAAGCCTAGCTCTAATACATTCTTGGCAAGAAATACTTGGCTTAAGACCAACAGTTCAGGGAAAGATATTGAACAATGAGAGTTATAAATAGAAGGGAAAAAAAAGAACAATGCGAATAAGTAAAAAGCAGCCTGAACTCTACCACACATAGAAAAGTGTTACACCAAAGAGGCTGAAACACAGATGAACTTATTAGTAAAGTGTGAAGGTTAAAGTTCCAGCGATTCACAAACGTATAAAACACGTTGTCGAAATAAGAATACAGGATTCGAAACCCTTAACCATTTCAGGCCAGAAGCGGGAGGACTGCAGATCTTTTTTTTTTTTTTTTAAAGGGATCTTGAATGTATGTGGCGATTTGACCGTTTAGGAGCAGAAAAATGGCTTCAGGCTTCGTCCACACATGTGAAACTTTCGGTTGGATCCACCCAGATATGCATTGCTGTCAATGTTGACGTCACTGGTTAAATCAGTCAGCGCCTGCTGTGCACAGAATGCCCGCCCTGAATTTCTCCAGGAGGATATTCGGTAGTGTGAATGCGCTTTTAGGGTGAGGCCACAGGTAGTGGTTGATGTGCATACCATGTACAGTTTTATTACAAAATGCCATGTGTAAATACACCTTAAAGGGAAACTGCATTGCTAGACATCTTTTCCCCTATTCAAAGAATAGGGGATAAATTATCTGATCACTGGGATCATCCAAATTCTCTCTAGCAAACTTCAGACGGGCCGTAAATGTACTGGCTTAAGAAGGGGGACACATCTGGCACTGCATGATTTGAGTCCCGGGCAGCGTACTGTGTTACTGATGGTAGCCTTTGTTACTTTGATCCCAGCTCTCTGCAGGTCATTCACTAGGTCCTCCCCGTGTGATTCTGGGATTTTTGCTCACCGTTCTTGTGATAATTTTGACACCACGGGGTGAGATCTTGCACGGAGCCCCAGATGGAGGGAGATTATCAGTGGTCTTGTAATTCTTCCATTTTCTAATAATTGGTCCCACAGTTGATTTATTCACACCAAGCTGCTTGCCTATTGCAGATTCAGTCTTCTCAGCCAGGTGCATGACTACAATTTTGTTTCTGGTGTCCTTCGACAGCTCTTTGATCTTGTCCATAGTGGAGTTTGGAAGGGGACTGTTTGAAGTTGTGGACAGGTGTCTTTTATACTAATAACAAGTTCAAACAGGTGCCATTAATACAGATAATGATTGGAGGACAGAGGAGACTCTTAAAGAAGAAGTTACAGGTCTGTGAGAGCCAGAAATCTTGCTTGTTTGTAGGTGACCAAATACTTATTTTCCACCATAATTTGTAAATAAATTCTTAAAAAATCTGACAATGTGATTCTATGGATTTTTTTTTTCTCATTATATCTCTCATAGTTGAGGCATACCTATGATGGAAATTACAGGCGCCTCTCATCTTTTTAAGTGGGAGAACTTGCACAATTGATGGCTGGCTAAACACTTTTTTGCCCCACTGTATGGAGGGGGTCTGACGGCCAAAGGTTTGGGCTGTGGTCACTAGTAATCTGGCACAGAGCGGAGATCGCTCCAAGCATGTGAATAACTGTGGCACCGTGCAGGAGACTGTGAGGAGGTCCAAGCCGCCGAATCCCAGCTATCAGACACTTATGCAATATCCTGTGAATAGGGGATAAGATGTCTAGGGGCAGAGTACTCCTTTAATCCATTTTCTGTTATTGTCTTAAAATCCCACTATACCATTGTAGGTATAATTTTACAAAAGCTATGTTTTGAGCCTAATTGTCTGCCATGTTTGTATTCACACAGTTTTTCAACCATTTTTTTTTTTTGTGTCTTTTTACTTTTCTTTTTACCAGCCATTTTCCAGCCTACAGCTCAAAATGAGGCTAAAAAACTGTGTGTGAACACAAGATCGGGTTCACATCAGCTTTGTAGTTTCTGTTGTTCTGGAAAACAATAAAAAAAAAACAGCACAGCTGGATCACTTAAATGCCCGATACATTTGAGGGTTCTATCAGAGTTTCCAGCATGGTGTCCAGTAAAATGGCGCAGCATGCTGCAGACATGTGTTACACAGTCAGTCATGGAGGCTTTCTAGAGGAATAGAGTATATTCAGAACTGATGCTGCAACCCACATCAGATCCGCATGTGACAGAAGGAGAATTTTCTGCCGTAAGTGTACTGCCATATATATATATATATATATTTATTTTTTTTTTTTCCATTACAGGTCTATGGCTGCATCTTTATTTGAAAATATTTTCAATAGCCTTTACTATTATTCGATTCTATAGCTATTACTTAGAAACCATACAATGCAAGCTTCTCAAACTCCCATCAGGAAAAAGACATATACCCATTAATGTAATGTAAAGCCCAATAAAGCAATGATACTTGGACATCTCATTCTCAGACCATGGTATGAAATGGTTAAGAACTGAAGAAATTAGATTCTAAGCTCTGCTGAGGAATGGAAGTTATTATAACCTGACTCCAGTATTGTATTATAAAAGGAATTTAATAAAATAATGGTAGTTTTTTGAGGCGTTCGCTTATGTGTAATCACATTAGCATACTCCATTATTTCCCATTATATCATTCTTATTACATTGTTCTTTAAAGGATAACAGTCTTTTCCAAGACACACAAAGTTCCAACTGCTGTATGTGAAAATAGGCATCAGCTTTAGGTTCCCATCATAAGGATTACTATGTGATCTTATACAAGAACCAGTTTTGTTCACATATTTACTACATTGCTGAAAAAAAATAGGGAACACTGAGATAACACATCCTAGATCTGAATGAACTAATTGTATGAAATACTTTCGTCTTTACATAGTTGAATGTGCTGACAACAAAATCACACAAAAATTATTCATGGAAATCAAATTTATCAACCCATGGAGGTCTGGATATGGAGTCACACTAAAGGCTGATCAAACTTTGATGTAATGTCCTTAAAACAAGTCAAAATGAGTCTCTATAGTGTGTGTGGCCTCCACGTGCCCGTATGACCTCCCTACAATGCCTGGGCATGCTCCTGATGAGGTGGCAGACGGTCTCCTGAGGGATGTCCTCCCAGACCTGGACTAAAGCACCTGCCAATTCCTGGACAGTCTGTGGTTCAACGTGGCATTGGTGGATGGAGCGAGACGTGATGTCCCAGATGTGTTCAATCGGATTCAGGTCTAGGAAATGGGCGAGCCAGTCCATGGCATCAATGCCTTCCTCTTGCAGGAACTGCTGACACACTCCATCCACATGAGGTCTAGCATTGTCTTGCATTGGGAGGAACCCAGGGCCAACAACACCAGCATATAGTCTCACAAGGGGTCTGAGGATCTTATCTCGGTACCTAATGGCAGTAATCACATGGAGGGCTGTGCGGCCCCCCAAAGAAATGCCACCCCATACCATTACTGACCCACCGCCAAACTGGTCATGCTGGAGGATGTTGCAGGCAACAAAACATTCTCCACGGCGTCTCCAGACTTTGTCACGTCTGTCACATGTGCTCAGTGTGAACCTGCTTTCATCTGGGAAGAGCATAGGGCGCCAGTGGTGAATTTGCCAATCTTTGTGTTCTTTGGCAAATGCCAAACGTCCTGCACGGTGTTGGGCTGTAAGCACAACCCCCACCTGTGGACATCAGGCCCTCATACCACCCTCATGGAGTCTGTGTCTGACCATTTGAGTGGAAACATGCACATTTGTGGCCTGCTGGAGGTCATTTTGCAGGGCTCTGGCAGTGCTCCTCCTTGCACAAAGGCTGAGGTAGCGGTCCTGCTGCTGGGTTGTTGCCCTCCTACGGCCTCCTCCACGTCTCCCGATGTACTGGCCTGTCTCCTGGTAGTGCTTCCATGCTCTGAAAAAAACTACACTGACAGACACAGCAAACCTTCTTGCCACAGCTCTCATTGATGTGCCATCCTGGATGAGCTGCACTACCTGAGACTCCTTCTCATGCTACCACTAGAGTGAAAGCACCATCAGCATTAAAAAGTGACCAAAACATCAGCCAGGAAGCATAGGAACTGAGAAGTGGTCTGTGGTCACTACCTGCAGAACCACTCCTTTATTGGGGGTGTCTTTCTAATTGCCTATAATGTTCACCTGTTGTCTGTTCCATTTTCACAACAGCATGTGAAATTGATTGTCAATCAGTGTTGCTTTCTGAGTGGACAGTGTGATTTCACAGAAGTGGGATTGACTTGGAGTTACATTGTGTTGTTTAAGTGTTCCCTTTATTTTTTGAGCTGTGTGTAAGTGGCAGGGTGTCACATAACATCTGTCATAAGTCGATATTGCTTACTTACAAAACACTCATCAGTAAAAGGCATCCATTACTGACTTCTAATGCTTGATACAATTTCCTTATCTCACAACTAGTGCATGTATCTCCTTCCATGGAAAGATTGAAGTAATTTAGTGCTATTTAAGTAGCTGTATGGAAACCATAATAAAACCCTGTAGAGCCTTTATAAAAGGTAGAGCACGTGCAGGGAGGGCAACATGAACGATCAATGGATTATCCATTATGGCCCTCTGCTACCATCAGGCGTCCTATGTAATAGGTATACCTGTGGCTGAGGGTCAATTATTTTTTGACAGGTTAGAATGATGAACTAGCATTGACTTATTCTATTTGTAGACCGAATCGCCCTATGTAATCATCACCCCATGAAATAAGGCCTAACCCTGGGACTAAACCAGATAATAATTTGCACTGATAAGAGGCTGGATTGCATTTTAATTACTGATGGATTTCAGCTGTTGTCTTGGCTTTCCATGCCCTTTTGCACTTCCCTTTCTCCAATACTGTTTCCCTGTGTAATTTCACATTATTACACAACACTGAATTTCTGAGCTTATTTGCTTAGATTTCTTTGTATGTATGGGTTACTTGAGTTGTCACAAACATTTGGTGAACACTTTATGTAAATAGCATGTTTGGAAATATATTTAGTCAAGAAATATACTCAAAACATACTCAATACTTATTTTACCGGATGTGATCTACATTGATTCACTGCAGCAATGGAAACCATTGGTTTTTATATTTATTTTTCTACAAAAGGTTTATAGGGTTAAAGGGGTACTCTAGACATCTTATCCCCTATTCAAAGGATAGGAGCTGGGACTCCCGTGATCTCTGTGCATTACCGACGTTCGTTTAGAACGCTGGGTGCGGGCTGCAGGGGTTGTGACATGATGTCACGCCATGCCCCCTCAATGCAAGTCTATTGGAGGGGGCGTGACGGCTGCCACGCCCTCTCCCATAGACTTGCTTTGAAGTGGTGTGGCGTGACATAACGACCCCCACTGCCCACTCCAAGCGTTTGAAACAAAATGTTACGAACACTGGGGCAGCGGAGTACCCCTTTAATTTATTGCTGCTTTACTGCTTGCTATATAGCTCTTCTTTTTTTACATTTCTTATCCAACCAAATAACATAAAAAAGCAATATTATCAAAATGTAGTACACAATGAAGCATTAAACCTATATGTTTATATTCATTATATCAATAACAATAGAAAGCAAAACAAAAAAAAGTTAAATATTATGTCTTTGTTGTGAACTTCCCCCACGAAGTCTTCTTCATTATCTGCAATGTAGCCCTTGAACAACTGCTCAATAGATTTTCTCCATGAATTAAATGTCCAACAATAGAGAAGCAAAGGAAAAAGGTAGTGGCCGTGTGGTTAACAAATCCCCCAAGATACCATTAAAACAAACGCAAGATGGTTTCTTTGATGAAGCTGAAAACAGAAGTGCATGAAGTCATAGCGCAGCTCTTTGGAAAGTGACATAAAGCAGTTACCATTGACATTCAACACCTTAAGGACAGGGAGACCTGGATCGGTGTAAAAGAATGTTTCCTTCTAGAAACACTTTGAACATTTTCATGGATCTTAAGAAATGTGTATATTGTAGCAAGTGGCATATATTTTAACACCTTAACTACAAGGAGTTAATCTTTCCTCAAAAGACATAAACAAAACACAGCTAAGTTGTTAAAATATACGTAAAACACTTTGTGCTCCTTTTAAAATAAAAGTAGTTGAGAAAATACAGAATTCTTGGTAGTGTAAAGCACTCCGCCTCCTTTATAATAATATACTTAGTGCTATAAACTAGCACATGCACAGAAGAGGAGGCTGAGGGACTAGATGATGACATGCCTCACCTTCTACAGCCATCCTATATACAAAAGTGCTGTCCTAATGGGATGCATGTCTAGGACAAGAGGGCAAGACTTTCCTAGTTCATAAGGGAGCGCAACTTTAGCAAAATATACTGTAAAGCAGTGGTATCCAAACTGTGGCCCTCCGGACGTTTCAAAACTACAACTCCCAGGCATCCTAGTTTTGCAAGATCTGGACGGACACAGTTTGAAGACCACTGCTATAAAGTGCCCATCATCATGTAAAACTAAACTAGGAGGAGAACAACAGGGGAGAGCACACTGATCTCTCTAAATAACAAGCATAAGGGGCAGCATATAATGACGTACGTACAGCAGTAAAGGTCCCGGGTCCTCATCAGTCAACGACACCTGCGGGGTGCATGTACTAGATAAAGTATCGTATAAACAGCAATGCAAAAGAGCTTACACGCACTCACCACAGGAACTGTGTCAGCGCGTTCGGGATCACGGAAACATGCAGAGACGATGTGGAGCGTTCAGAGGCAGCGGCAGCCGTTTTGTACGACACTGTGTACTTCTTCCGGCCTCTTCGAGGCCGGAAGAAGTTCGCAGTGTCGTACAAAACAGCTGCCATTGCCTCTGAGCGCTCCACAACGTCTCTGCATGTTCCAGTGATCTCGGACGTGCTGACACAGTTTCTGCGGTGAGTGCGTGTATGCTCTTTTACATTGCTGCCCATCATCATGTACTGACACCTTCCCACATGTATTTGTAGTAGAGGCCCAGCAAAAGGGTAAAATCTGTAGCAAAATTTAAAAGGGTTTTCTGAGGAAAATGTATTGGTGGCCTATACACGGCACATGAATGCAAACAATTTACGGTAAAGTAAGCCATATGTCTGAACATTATCTAGGGGCCATGCTGGGTTGCCATTGAAGTGAATGAATGCATGGCTACAATAACCTGACAACACCACTATACAATTGACAGAACCAGGGCTTTTGGCTTTGTACATTTTTTTACATTCAGCATCATGGCTTACCTTAACAGCCAATTGGAGGGGGTGCCTGCCATGTGTCAACACACTGTTTTCTTTTTTTACACTGTAATTCAACTAATAATGGCCTATGCTGAGGATAAGCCCTGGTAAAGCACTGTAAAGGGGTACTATGGTTTTAAAAAACGTATCCCCTATTCATAAGAAAGGGGATAATCTTCTAATTGTGGGAGGGTACGACACTGGGACTAAACAATCTCCTGAACGGGGCCTGGCTCCCACTACCCAAGTAACCAGTCCCCTACTTCTCCCCTGTGCCCTCCAGCCAATTGCTGTCTGAGATGGGGAGTTGGACCCCTCTCGCTTAGACACCTATTCCCTTTCCTGTGGATAAAAACCAGGGTACCTTTTCCTTCCTTGTTTCTGGAGGGCTGCAATGCATGGTGGCAGTAAGATATGGAAATAAAGACTTTCTTTGATAAGATTAATAAATTTTATTAAAATAAAATGCTACTATCAGCAAATATTGCTTTGCATGTAACTACAACCTATAAGGACCCTGCATTACATACTTTGAGGAGAAAGTAGTAAAATTAGTGCAGTAAGATATGAATCCTCTTAACCTCTTAAGGACACAGGGTGTACCATAACGCCTTGTGCCCGGTCCCATTCTATAAAGCAGGGTCTCACCATGAAAATTGTGAAAAAAGTTAATAAAGATCATTTAACCCCTTTCCTAATAAAAGTAAGAATCGCCCCCTTTTCTGATCAATACAAAAATGGTACCGGCGCAAACAATTAGCCCTCAGAAGATGGGTCAGAAGAGGACAATTTTTAAAGTATTAATTTTTGTGCATGTAGTTATGATTTTTTCCAGAAGTACGACAAAATCAAACCTATATAAGTAGGATAGCATTTTAATTGTATGGACCTACAAAATAAGGTGTTATTTTTACAGAAGGTGTTATTTTTACAGAAAAATGCACTGCGTAGAAACGGAAGCCCTCAAAAGTTACAAAATGGCACTGCATAGTAGAATTGGTGGCGCTCAACATAAGCCATAATATGGAATTTTAGGTGCAAAATTGAAAGGGTTATGATTTTTAAATGGTAAGTAGGAAAAATTAAAGTGCAAAAACGGAAAAACCTTGAGTCCTTAAGGGGTTAAGGGAGGAGCTCCTGTAAACATTAGACTGTTTTAGATTTTCTCATGAACTGTGTAAATGAAATGTTATCAGGGCATTCTTGTCTTTTCCTCTTAACCTTTGAGACAAATGGCGCTATCATCATCCCTCATGCCGAGGACCAGAGAGTAGGGCTCTGAATAAACAGCTAAAATGATATAATAGTATCAAAAAAAGATTAGCTGAAATGTATAAACAGCTAGAATCGATTTATTTAGGAAAATAGTCAGAGAAAATGCTCACTATGTGGTAATGGCATCAACTATGATGTCAGCTACGCTTACCAGTACAATGACACCATCATGAGATTAACAGCAAAACACAAAGCTGTGGAAATCACACCACATAACATAGTAACTACATGCAGGAATGTTTATGGCCACCAGTTTTGTGACTGTAAAGATTATGTTACAAGTACAGTATATAGAAAGTGTTACATAATATTACAATGCTTTATTGGCTTTATTACATTGTCTTTTAAGTAGCTTTGAAGTCACTAATTTGGCCTCCATTACATGTGTTGTTATGCAGCATGCAGCTGTAACCACACACAACACATTTTACTGTAGTCAGCTCTAAATACACTTATTTATATCCTAATGTAAGGAATCCGGTTGGATAAATAAAATAAGTCCGAGAATAGGTTAGAGATTGTATTCTCTGTACACACATTAAGGAAAAGCTGACTGGAAATTTTGCTGGAATAGCTTTTGTAGAATAGTCCCTATAGAAATTAATTGGTGGAATTCTGAACTTTTTATTTATTTATTTATTTAATTTCTGCTTTATTGCAGTGGTGCACTGATACTAAGCTAGGGTATAAATGCTATAAAAGGTAAATATCATAGAAAACTGTTAAAGGAAATCTGTCATCAGTATCACATGCACTAACCTGTCATACAGGCTTGTAGTGCGGGTGATACTGATCAAAATTATACTTACAATGTCCTGAATGGCTCAGCCGTTGCGCGTTATCGCTGTTCTTCTTTTTATGTAAATGAAGTCCCTTGGGCACGGGCAGAGTTAGGACCGGAGCTCCAGGCACCCCCCGTGATCTTCTGCCGCTCCGACTAATGAATATACATGGCCTCCCTCCCTTCTTTCGTGGCAGGTTTTCGCATGCACCGCTTTCAGAGTACACACGGAATCAGCATCAGTTTCAGCCTCATTCACCCTCATGTGCATCCTCAAACTTCACTGCTGGCAGCGGGAATGAGGCTGAAACTGACACCGCTTCCTGGTGAACTCTGGAAGCGGCGCATGTGAGGTGGGAAAACCTGCTGCGAGAGCAGGGAGGGAGGCCATGCATATTGATGAGCCAGGTGGAGCACCTGCCCGGCAGAAGATCATGTGGGGTTCCCAGAGCTACGGCCCTAACTCCGCCTGTGCCCGAGGGACCTCATTTACCTAAAAAAGAAAAACAGCGATAACTGTGCAATGGCTGGGCCATTCAGAACATTGTAAGTATCATTTTGATCAGTATCACCAGCTCTACAAGCCTGTATGACAGGTTAGTGGGGGTTATACTGATGACAGATTTCCTTTGACCTCAAGGCCCATCTAGACAAAATAAATGGTCGATAACCCTGAGAATGTATTGGACATTTTCCTCAGTACAATCAATATACATATGCTGCCGTTGTTGAATGCAAGTCCAATCATTGGGGCATAGATCGTGTAAATGTATAATACAGTCAAGGGATTTGGAGTCCAAATTTTTATATATGTACTTAAAAGCTTAAAGACTAGGATAACAATGTAATATCATAAAGAAGAAGAAGATTGGAAGGCATAACTATGCAGAATGGAAGCTGTGCTTGGAGTAGGGTCTAAAAGTCAGGGCAGAGATGTATGGAAGGGCCAGGCTGAATTTAAGTGTTGTTTATTTATAAACTGGTCGATCAGCAACCATTGGATGGAGAGAGAAAAAAGCAGTGAAGGAGTGAAAAGAAAGGTGAGCTGAACAGCAAAGTAGACGGTTGGCCACATAAGAAGAGTATTAGGGTACTATTACATGGCCAATGCGTGCCAATATCATAGATTGGCGTGTGTTTAAACAGCCTATTAAAAGACTTGACTATCATGCAGGAAGGTCCACATAAATAATAATTTGCCCAGTCCTTTGCTTCCATCATTCATTAGGCTGCACATCCCTTATTACAAGGGATGATATGCGGCCAACAAATGATTTTTTTAGCAAGTCAAAACAAAATGATCTGAAGACAAACAAGCATTATCTGATGCTGGCCCCTGTTCACCTGATAACCACCCGAGTAATAGGGCCCTAACACTAGTTGAGCACATACAAAATCTTACTCATCTAGATCACCAGAGTTCTCCTTGCTTGCCTCCTCCAGGTTAAGACACACTCCTAGTATGCAGTCAACAATCTTGTTCCTTAAATGTTCTGCAGAAATACCCTCTAAGGCTGGGTTCACATATATCAGGCGTCCGGCATGGTTTCCTTCCGTTGTGCACCGGACATAAATTGATGCTAGAATTCTTCCCATTCATTTGAATGGGACAGTTCCCAATCATCCAGTGTCTCAATTTTGATGCCGGATGGTTGGACAAGCCATAGGGCACAAGACAGGGGAACGCAGCCCGCTGTGCAGAAACAATGGATGCCAGATGTCATACAACTGATGACAACTTGTCATCAGTTGTGGCATCAGTTGCGTCGAGATCTAGGCTGAGTTCACCTATGCTGGATGCCAGATATATGTGAACCCAGCCTAAATTGAAGATATCTAACAGAGGGAGTATTTCTTTATACAGATGACTGACAGGTATGACAACAACATGCTCACAATGTTTTACATCCCAGCTTTTTTTCTATGTTGTCCTATTTCTTCTCAAGCTCCACTATGTAAGTTTGGATGCCTATATGACACACCATCACAATTTGTAAAATACATTATCACTGAAAGCAGATGTCACACCTAGACAACCCTGTTTTGGCTGTAGTGGGTCTGGATTGTCTAACCACAAGCAGTGTTATTTTTATCGCTGGGAAGATCCAAGTTTGACTATATCTTATCCTTATACAAAGGGATGATTCACTGTGTTACAAATGAAAGCTCCATCTATATGCTGTTTTCCAATGATTTTTTTAGTACTATTGTCACATAATGTACATCAATCTAGATTCTCCCAAAATTCAGATGTCACAGGAGTTCATTATTTCCAAATATGGTAGTTTTTTCATATTCTTGAGCTTAAATGATACAATGCTCAAAGAATTTCTAGTAAAATCCACGGCATCATGCACATGAAAAATGTAAGCAGTTAGGATAACGTCTATAATTTCATTGTAAAGCTCCTGTACAGTTAATAGCTTTCCCCTCTGTGCAGAGGTCTGAATCAATGAAGATTTCCTAACTGAATAAACTCTTTATTCTTAAGGTTTTAAGCGATGTGCCTTCCCAAATTAAACCAAAGCTTGCACATTTTAGATTTCACAGCTAAAAAGTGTTTGTGTTTTTTTTTTTTTTAACCGAGGAGGGGGATGGGGTGAATCGTTGAGAAAAAAAAAAAGCTCTTAGCCTAGAAACAATTCCTTTGCCATGTCTGCCATTCAGGGAAAATGAATAATCCCTCTCCTGCTGATGCAATGGGAACTGGAGAGGGGGTTAACATGGAAATCAAGGGAGGACCCCAAGTCTGTCATGAAGGCACTGAACAGGGAAGCCATAAAGGAGCAACATGATACCAGCCAGGAGTTGGTTATACAGCCAGTAATGTGTTCTTTGGAGGGGAAGTGAATTTCCTGGAGACACTTCAAATTGTCAGCTAGATTTCAACAGTGGAAAAAAAAGTCTAACTCCCCTTTAAAGTGAAATCATCCAGGGCCGGACAGAGCTGAACTACACTGCTCAACATGAAGTAGCAGAAACCTTTCTGTTGACATAGTCCATCAACAAAAGTCACATGTGAGACAGCAGAAAATATGATTGTTGAATAAAAAACTTTCATTGAAAATTTTAAAGGACTCAGGGTCTATCAGGACTCATCAAAAGACTACTTATATGTATAAAAGTCTACCTGAAAGCATCAGGAGATTTATGCTGCCCGAACCACAGGCAACATTAAATGTTAACATGCTCCCTCATTACTGACAACTAAGAGAAACTCTGCAGCATTTCAGAGAAAAACTTAGTTTTAAGTTGAGCTGTGGCACAAAGGAAGTGTCCAGGAGGCGATCTCTCTGGCTTTCCTTTCCCTTCACCTGCCTAGCTCAGTTTGATCAATTGTCAGGTGGTAAGCCATTGAGACCACCTCCTGGACACTGAATAGATGACACCCATGGCTCAGGTAGAATAAATCTGACAGACAGACTCCCTCTAGAAAAATGAAAAACTTCCAGGCTGATAGGATGATAAAATAACAAAAAACCCTATGTTCGTCACCACTATGTTCCAGTCCGGTTGTGTGCCGACTATCACTGAGGCCAGTGATTGGCTGCAAGGCTATCAGAGTAGTAATAAAGAATATCATGCAAAGTATATCATAGGAAATGAACAAATCATTCATGGTAGCTGTCACGATCACACCCTATCAGTCCAGCTAGAGACACTAGAGAGAGTGTGATGGTGCAAGGGTTAAAGCCGCCAGACCTCTGGGTATCCACTACTAGTCCCAGCAAGTCACCAAAATTAACCTTGAGATAAACGTGTTTCCACCAGAGCTGCCTTCAGAAAGGTGAGCTGATATATTTAGAGATCAAAGACCAGAGCTGATTAAACATTTAATCTGATAAAAGGTATCACAGTGCTGACTATATAAAAATAAGCAAATGACATACAGTTAAAAAAATATGAAAGAGTTTAGCAAGGCAAGCTCAGAAAACAAAAGATGAAGTTCTTACAGTATGATGATATAGCAGTCCTTGTCAGTGAGAGTCCAGCTCTTGTCAGCTTTTGGGCACAGCCTTGAACAACCAACTTTTAGTCTAGCATTGTTTAAATATCATATCTGCTTTCTTGGGAGGGAGACTCCACCCCCCCCCCCCTCTGATCCCACTAGGGGGTCTTCTCTCTTCCTGGCCCCCTTATCTGTGTGATTATATGATGGGACCAGAGTGCACCTTACATCCTGCTGCTTCAAAAGAGCCTTTGACTTCAAAGGAGATGTAAACAAACAGCCAGACCCCCAGTAAAATGCAATACACAAACCCACAGTCTGAATGACCTCTCACCCCCAGGTCTTAGTTTATATACAGATTCAGTTATAAAACACATGTATGTTTCCATAATCAGGCCTTGGGCCTGACAGTAGCCCAGACCGCACAACTCCAAGGTCACATTTTGGTGGGTGTTTGGCTATAATGGAACACCTCAAAGCCAATAAATATTCAAAAATTCTATAGAGAAAAGCAGGTACACTAAATGGGAGTAGTTTTCCAAATGCTTTCATTTTTATTGTCATCCAATAACAGTGAGTCAGGAAAAAATTGCAACGTTTCAGGTTTCCAAAAACCCCTCTTCAGGCTGAACGTTCTAAGAAGAAGGCTCCACAACAATTATGTAGGGCTCTGCATATTAGTAATATGTGTACCTGGCAGAACCCTAAAGAATTGTTTGGGCCACTCCTTTCAGGCTTATTGACTCTGAGCATGAAGAAGATTGATGGATTCCATGCTGAATAAAACCCGTCACCACTCATAGTAACAAGACATTTCATTTGACAGACTGAACTATTATCCAGCATCCCACTGCTACCAGAAATGTCTCTAGCCTATGTATAAAGTCTTTGCAGACTTTTACAGCCCTTGAGCTTTATATTGTAAATAGATTATCAGAAGGAACTTTCATACTTATGTCTCAGGTGTTCAAGATGTTCAACTTTTAAATCCTGATCTGCTATTACTTATAGTCTAAAAAATGAGGAAATGTGAAAGTATTTAACATATTCATTTTATATTATGGTCTTGCATAGTCTTCCTTCAAGTAGTCAACCTTTGTTCATATGCTTATATGGGTATATGGACTTTATCGAGGGTGATCCAGAGTGGTGAGTCGATGAAATCCAGCCCTGCAACACGTTTTAGCCCAGAAGGGCTCCAGAAGGAATGCTGGGTGAAATGTATTCCATTTGTGGTCTTAGTAATCCCATCCAGGGTGGCTCTAGATCCCTAGACATACAGAATGTGACTCTGGCCATAATGCATTTCTACAGTATTAAATGTGATAAGTAATGATCTATTTGGCTTCTCAATGTCTTTGCCATTAACAAATGTCATAAATTTGTATTTTAAGTATTTTTCCTATCAGGAGCTTGATGCTGTGAATAGTTAAATTATGTACATAACAAAGTATAATATTAAAACTTCTGCAATATACAACACTTGTTCTACCATCATAGTTAAAAGTTTTTTTTTTACATACTGGGTTTTACCATATACGTTACCAAATTTGGTTCATCACGCTTTACAGTTTTTAAAGATCAAAGTGAGAGGGAGTAGGATCTGGTTAAACCAGGGGTCTTCAACCTGTGTTTTTCTAGAAGTTTCACAACATCAAAAAAGCCACAGGTTAAAGGCTACTTTCTTAAATCTGTGGTGATGGTAGTGGTAATGTGGTTATGGCATTTTGTGGTTCTACAGAATGGAATTACAAATGTGTCTATATACTGATGAGATACTGTTTGCAGGAATTTTGGCTAAGAATAATGAACTCTTGTCAGCTTCTTGAGTTGATGTTTATGAGTTACCTACTTGGCTTACCCTTCCTTTTTCGTGTAATTCTACATAGTAGTACAAAATACAAAGTACAAGAATTTACACGACATTGAGTAACATCATTAAACATTTTAGAAGTTATATTTTTAATAATAGTACTAATCATTATACTTGGTCCAGAAACTGGATATTATATAGTTAGTATAAATAATTATAAAAAAAGGAAAACAAACGGGTCATACTACAACTTTTTTTTAGAAATACTAGAAATACAAACAAGCAATTGCAAGAAAATGCAATTTTCCGAATATTTGCCTGAATGGTCTATTAAGAGGTAGAACAGGCCTGACATACAAAGCATCCCTCATCTGTAAATGAGTGTTATTGTTTCCACTATCAATGATGTTGTTTGTCCTATTCAGACAATCAGTGAGAATAAGTAATAACCATGTCAGAAGCGTCAGAGATTCTTTGCCTTTCCTTTAATCTTTTAATATTAAGAAGGTTTGGCCGCAGCGACTTTTGCTCACAGCTTGCTATTTCATCAATTGCAAAAGAAAACATTTATGAGTCAGAGTGCATACAAAGTCTTATTTGTGTATAGAAAGCAGTTGTTAATGAGAATTCCTTCCCTCTCAATTCTCAAAGCTTGCTTCAAGTGATTTATTTACTCCGAAGACTGTGGTCTAAACCGTATACTGGGTCTGGTATTGCTCAACCTATTGAAAATATAGAGTTTCTAGGCCATTAAAACCTTCCAAAAACATGCATACCCCTCAACTTGTCTGAGTTATAAAATACAAAACAAATTGTATACATTTATTATTTCTAAATTAAAAGAACACAATGTAAAACCCTATGTCTAGCAGTAAGATGTCTGGCTGATGCAGAAGCCTCCCTCTTCTGTCCTACCTGCATTAGGACTCATAGATTGTTAACCCCTATACCTTGGCTAAAACCACCTCCTCACCAATTTTCCTTCCAAAAATGTAACTTTTCTGCAAAAAAAAAAATATATAATCTCTGCAGGATTTCTGTAAGGCTGTTAGTTTTAGGAACTAATAGCCTGACATTCATGTGGATGTTACTCAAAAACCAAGTACATCTCAAAATGGCAACAGTTTTCCTTAAAGGGGTTATCTACCATAAGGTGATTTTGGTATGTACCTGCCAGACAGTAATGGACATGCTTATGAAGGATCTGTGCTTATCTTGGGGCTAAATGGCTATGTTGTGAAATTACCATAATGCTGTGGCTATCTTTTTGTGAACTGGGTATTTCCTGTTGGAGTTCGCTCTCTCAAAATACACATCCCGTAGTTCTTTGTTTGTAAGTGTGAGGTCACTTACGTTCTCCCACATATCAGCCACCCACCCACTGAAACACAATTGAATTGCATTCCATTCAAAAGACCAGTGTTTTCTAACCAGGGTGCCTCCAGCTGTTGCAAAATGATCTCTCTCCCACCCAGCGGTCACTCCACCAACTGAAGCAGGACAGGACCCCTTTGAACACCTGACTAGTGACGTCATGTCTCGTCCCACTGCAACCTGGGAAAATCCGAGATCTGAGTAATTTTGTATGCTTTTAAAAATAATTATGGGGGGCAAAAATTACAGAAGAATTGTGCAACCACTGTCACACACAGATACAGAGACTATATAATGAACTACACTAACTTTACAGCCCCTGTAGCATAGTCAAATAAAAAAAAATCCTGGAATACCCCTTTAATGGCAATGATCCTTTTCAGCAGGATATTTTGCCCTGACACATAACAGAACATTTTCAGGAATTGACAAAAAGGTCAAGGTGTTGACTTCTCCAAATTCACCAGATCCCAAATCTGTCCAATCAACATCTGTCCAATCCACAAAGGCCTCACCAAAGGATCTACTGGTAATGTTTTAGTGTCTCAGATACCACAGGACACTTTCAGAGATCTTCTGGAGTTCATGGCTCAATGGGTCAGAGCTGTTATAGAGGGGACAAGGGAGGCCCACACAACATTTGGTTGGTGGTTTACAGTTGTGGCTGATTTTGAGCTGACGTAAGTTACTAAAATAGCAAGATGCTTTACTTTAGTAAATGTGCTTTAATGAAATGTCACTGGGCAACTTTCAGGGCCTGCTGCATTTTTATATATAAACATTATATAAATATACATTTTAAAAAATTAAGGAAAAACATACTGTAAAAACCAGGAGGCAAAACACAATAGCAGTATTGACATGCAGTACAACAAGTTAGATTTTCCATAGTAGCAGTTCTAGATACATTTTCCTAGAACTTTTCTAAAACAATGTTTGCAGTAAAACCACAGCAATAATAGCAGGCAATTACATTTTTGTATTTTTGTGGTGAAACAATGGAGCAGCTTCCTTCCAGACCATTACTCCCATGTGAATAAACCTAATCACTTACCATTATAAGACAAAATATTAAAGGTTCAATCACACAAAAATAAAAAATAAATGTCCTCGTTTGTACCAAAAACAAACCAATTATCAAAATCCGTGAAAAAAAACCCGTAATAATAACATTACTTATTATTTATTTTCTTTGTTATATTTACCATTTTTTTCACAAATGAAATCAAGCTGACCAATTGACCTCTCCATCATCCATCTTTACTAGGTCGTCCATGATAAGAAAACCACAGCTGCTTCTTTATTACCAGGACTTTGAAGAACTTAAAATTCACTTTGTAAATGCTGAAATTTTTTCTAATTTTTTGTCCAAAATGTTCACACAACATTCTCTCTGCACAGAAAATTATCATTATGGCTAACATCTGGGTAAAAATAACAATCATAACATTTTACTGGTGAATGTTTATAAATAATTTACCATATTTACATGGACAGGTGGCAATTTCTTTGTTACCAGGGATTACTGCTATTCACACTCAGTATCAATCGGCCAAATGATCTACGGGTCTATGGCCAGCATTACACAATGAAGCTTCCACACTCTAGTAACGCTCTACACACTTATGAGAAGGTTCAGGTTCACTAAGATATTTCATTTTGTTCATGTGAGGTATAGTGGAAAGAAATGTATAAAAGCAAGTCTTGTGGAGTGTGCATTTCTACTGCTAGCCCCCCGATGCTCTGTTACACTCCTCTTTCCATGTTCTCATTTTCAGGAGAATTGTTTAATTACAACTCGCCCATCTCTCATGTCAATTTACATAAAAATAACACAAAGAAGGAGGAGAGAGGGGAGAAGTGCTTTTATCTAGACGCTAACAAGTATTAGTCAGTCAACTTTAGGACACAAGGGCCACTGTTCTCATTCAGCACTTTGTTTTAAATATTGCCTTGTTTTTTCTCAACAAACCATAGTGCGGCACTACACTGCACTCGGCTCCCAAACTGCAGCTGTCAATAAAGGAACTGTTTACCCTATGAATATGCTGTGCGGAGTCAGTCTTCCCATGAAAATCAAGTCATTGACCTGACTACCAAGCCCCTTGTGAACCAAAGGGGGACTATAATTTCTCCCTCTTAGTTCTCACATGTTGTAAAAGTTCACTTGTTACCTAATACAAAATGCATTAATTCCTCCAATGTGAGCACACCATGAATGATTTAATTGTGAGCGATTAGACATAGTTTTTCTTACTTTCAGGGGGAAAAAAATAACTCTGGCTATGTTAAGAAATGTTTCCCTTAAAGTCTGCCTTAGCTTTATTATCTAATCAAGTGGAAGACAAAAGGTCTTTGTTCCCATTGGCCCATCCAGAGAGCAGCAATAAAACGTTTTCAAGATCTTCTCAACCTTTTGTTATCTAAAAGAGACTCCACTATGGTGAATGGATGTCACATACAAATATATATCAAAACAACAAATGGAGTTTAGATACAAAGCGTCATCTTTTTTGTCTTTCCTCCCTAAAAAAAAAAAGGGAGGGGTGGGGGGGGGGGGGGATGTGTTCACCGGGAGGAAGGAATGTGATAACAACATTACACAGTCACTTTGGGAAGATTTGCATCAAAAAGATTATACGTAGGTTTGAATTCAGGACTCTTCCCTGTGACCATAGAAACATTAGAAATGGTCGAAAACTCAGTCCACTGAACTTCAAATGACTTTATTAAAGTGTCACTAATCAGAATGAAAAGACACAAAGTTTTAGTGTTTGGGCTAACAAAGTGAATAACCTTTAAAAGCCTAATGACCTTCTAAGAGCATTACTTTAAGGAAACCTTGTAGACAGCAAGCTAAAGAAGAAATCCTTCTCCAAAAGATTAATCCCAAACAGATCACACACACGGAGCCGAACTGAGCTGGTGAGAAAGACTCAAGGAACCCAGACCATTCATGTATTAATGTATACAAACGTGCCATATTTACAGTATAATGAATCATTCTCCTCTGAAGGCTCAGCAGATATGAAGCATGGCCTGATGTTATGGAAAAAACATTAATTCATGACTAAGCCAACTGTCCACACAGGTCCAGATGTATTAGGTCATCTTGAGTATAACTGGTAATGTAGAAGATACATTGGACATAGCTTTTGGCACCTGAAGTAAACTGGCCCACGTCAAAGCTTGGCATAGATAACAGGCTCTGTCCTACTGCATTTGTCATCAGTCCTTATCAATAGCACATACACAGTTTTGTGGAGTCCAGTATAGCTGAAAACTAAAGCTTGCCAAGCACAACAATATGACAAACCAACAAAATCTTTCCATTTTCTATAACAAAGAAAGAGATGGAATTTACGGCTCGGGGGGTCAGAGAAAAGGCAAATGTCTTTGTCGGTGAAAAATCCCTTCAAATGTGTCATTGTTAGAAAAAAAAAACTATTATTATTGAGCTTGTGGGCAACAGACCAAATGATAATTCATACTGAAGGAAAACCACCAAAACACTGTCCAACCGGAAGCTTTGAAGTAGACCATTGCCTTAACTTTCAAACAATAGTTATTAAAATAGGTGATGGTTAAGAGTCTTGTTGGAATCCTAGCTTCAAACTAACAGGATGTCCATGTAAATTCATGGAGCATTATACAGGGTAGACACAGCCATCATTGAAATAATATTCTTTCACTAAGCATATTTCAACTCAAAGCAAGTTACTGTCTGTGCCAAGGCTTCTATTACAAATATTTCATTACTAAACCTTAAAATGATTACAATGTACTGCAAGGCAAGCCATCATGTAAAACAATCCAGATCCTCAATAGGCTTCATTTGGGAACGTTCATCTGGTATGAAGTTGATTAAGGAGACCTGATACTTGTTATTGTAAGACCATCACTCTAAGTGCCTTGCTGAGAGACCACTCCCTAAGTGAAGACAGTTTCAAGGACATAGGGAAGAAAGCAAAGCAACGGGTAAGAAAAACAGCTCAATTTAGCAAACCACCTGCTTTACTACAGCGCTTGCCTAAGTCTAGCAGATGTGCAGATGAGTTGCATAACCATCATTCAGCTTTAAATATTTCATTTATCCAATATGTAAAGCCTTCTGTTGGATATTGAAATCTTGGAATATATATATATATATATATATATATATATATATATATATATATATATAGAAAGAAAGCTAACAAAGAAAACAAAAAATATGTACAAGGAGATTCTCAGCCACTTTTTTCCCCCCTGAATACCATCACCTTTTGCTGTGTTCTTATCTGGAATGGAATGCATTGAGTCCAGCATTGGCTGGTTGGACACATGCAGAAGTGTTGAAGGTCTGTGTGCTGACTCTGTACATTATATATATATTATTTTTCCAAAGACCTCTGAATTTTGTAAGTTTGTGCTAACATAAAAAAAGTCCCCCCCCAATTCCGCACTTCATTCCCCATAATGACAAAGTGAAAAAAAATGAAATCTTTGATAATTTATTTAAAATGAAAAAGCAAAATATTGCATTGATATGTTTTCAGGCCCTTTACTCAGTACTTACCTTTGGGAGCTTATTTTTGGCAACTCTGCCATTAAGCCCAGACTGGTGGCATCCTGCAGTGATGGTTGACCTTCTGAAAGTTTCTCCTATCTGCACACAGGATCTTTAGAACTCAGCCAGAGTGACCATTGGGTTCTTGGTTAACTCTCTTACCAAGGCCATTCTCCCCTGATTGCTTAGTCTGGTGGGGCTGCTAGCTTTAGAAAGAGTCCTGTTGTTTCCAAAATTCTTCCATTTAATAATAATAGAGGCCACTGTGCTCTTAAAGGGGTACTGCACTGGAATTTTTTTTTAAATCAACTGGTGCCAGAAAGTTAAACAGATTTGTAAATTACTTCTATTAAAAAAAAAACGTATTCCTTCTAGTCCTTATCAGCTTCTGCATGATCCACAGGAAGTTATTTTCTTTTTGCATTTCCTTTCTGCCTGACCACAGTGCTCTCTGTTGACACCTCTGTCCATTTTAGGAACTGTCCAGAGCAGGATAGGTTTTCTATGCGGATTTGCTCCTACTAGACAGTTCCTAAAATGGACAGAGGTGGCCAGGCAGAAATGACATTCAAAAAGAAAATAACTTCCTGTGGATACAGCAGCTGATCAGTACTGGAAGGATTAAGATTTATTAATAGAAGTAATTTACAAATCTGTTTAACTTTCTGGCACCAGTTGACGAAGCCCGCATGCGCAGGTGAAACAGCTGTCACACCTTGATTGTCTGCAGCGTCCTGCACACACTCCCCATACAAGCTGCAAAGTTCTTGTCTGTATTTCATCACGAGAAAATAAACAAACTTTCTACTTGCAAATAACGGGGTGAGTGCATCTTCATTCTACTTTGGTATAATTTACAAATCTGTTTAACTTTCTGGCACCAGCTGATTTAAATCAAAATTTTTTTCCAATGGAGTAACCCTTTTAGGATCTTCAATGTAGCAGAGTTTTTTTGTACTCTTTTCCAGGTATGTGACACTAAACACTCCTGTCTCTGAGTTGTACAGGCAGTTTTGTCCCCTTCATAGTTTGGTTTTTGCTCTGATATACATTGTCAGCTGTGAGACCTTATATAGGCAGGTTTGTGTCTTTCCAAATCATGTCCAATCCACAGAATTTACTGCAGGTGACTCCAAACAAGGTGTAGAAACGTCTCAAAGACAATCAAGAAAAATGGGAGGGCCAAGGAGCGAAATGTCGAGTGACATAGCAGAGGGTCTGAATACTTATGTCCATGAGAAATTTTAGTTTTTAATTTTTGCAAAGATTTCAAAAATTCTATTTTCACATTCTTGTTATGGAGGAATTTTTTTTTAGCACAAGGCTACAACATAACAAAAGGCTATAAAAGGCCATAGAACATAACCTTTTCATTACTCATTTAGACTAGTGAAAAAGGCCTCTCTGTTAGTCAACCAACACCCTGCCCTATAATGCTGAAGGGTAACAACCCCAAAACAGCTGCCTGTCTTAAAGGGATTTTACCTCGAAATTTGTGTGGGAGTGTGCTTACTTTGCATATTTTTTTTACTAAAACTCATGCTGTAGCATGATCCGTCTATATGTCTTCACATGCTTTTTGGCTTTTTCCTTAAAAGGAAATCTGTCATCAGTATCACCCGCACTAACCTGTCATACAGGCTTGTAGTGCGGGTGATACTGATCAAAACGATACTTACCATGTCTTGAACCGTCAAGACGTTATTTAGCTTTTTCTTTATATGTAAATGAGGTCCTTGGGGCATGGGCAGAGCTACGACTGGAGCTCCGGGCACTCCTACGTCATCTTCGGCCGAGCGGGGGCCCCGCAGGCTCATCCAAATGCATAATCCCTCTCCCTCCTCGCGTGGCAGGTTTACTCTACAGCGCATGCTCCGCTTCACCCTGGAAACCGTTCATATGTCGTAGAGTAAACCAGCAAT
Organism: Hyla sarda; assembly: GCF_029499605.1. Taxonomy (NCBI): domain Eukaryota; kingdom Metazoa; phylum Chordata; class Amphibia; order Anura; family Hylidae; genus Hyla; species Hyla sarda. The sequence goes on from NC_079189.1 coordinate 170,005,662, forward strand.
GCAAGGAGGGAGGGGGAATTATACGTATGGATGAGCTGGGCGGAGCGCCCACCTGGCCAAAGAGGACGTAGAGGTGGCCGGAGCTCTGGTCCGCCCATTCTCCAAGGACCTCATTTACATATGAAGAAAAAGCAAAATAACGTCTGGACGGTTTGGGACACGGTAAGTATCGTTTTGATCAGTTATCACCCACTCTACAGACAGGTTAGTGTGGGTGATACTGATGACAGATTTCCTTTAAAGAGAAACATTGTCCAAATTTACAACAAAATATTTTTACTATGTACTTTGATGGGGAGAATCTTTGAAGCTCAATAGGGTTCTTCCTTTGGGCTATAACCTGTATATATTTGGTATTATAATACTAAAACTAGAGAATTAGAAGATAAATTAAGCTATTAATATCACCTACACTAGAATATAAGATTTTAAAAAGAAATGAATTCATAATAATAATGATGATAATAATAACTGCCCAAAATACTGTGTGGGAACACAGCCTTAAAATGCATCATTCCAAAATATAGTAATGACATGACCCTCTGAAAGAAAAACAATAACTACTGGTAAATGAACAGGGTCTACCTGTTACTGATAAAGGTAATAGATATATTAAGCTGAAATCCAACTGGTATATAATATAAGGGGCCCACTAGTATTCACTGACACTACAGTATTTAAAGGAATAGCCCGGTATGGACTATTCTTATTCTATCCTGCTCGGGCTGCAAAAAAAGTGAAAATGAACAGCCGGTGATAGGCTGAAGCGCTGTGTGACGTTCCAGGCTAAGGGAAGTAGGAAGCAGACAGCCCGGCCGACCGATCAGCCCGGGCAGGACGGAATAAGAATAGTCCGTACCGGACTATTCCTTTAACCATTTTGAATGGGAATGGGCCATATACCAAAAATTTGAACAAAGTAGCAGAAGGTCTTATCCCTTCAGGAAATAGGAGATATAAAAATGAGTAGCTGTAATCTGGTAAGGGTGGAGTCCTTGGAAACAGGAAAATAGGCACTGATGAAGCCCGTCTTACATTCCCTTATAGAAGGACCTTGATCACTTTTAACTGAACAGTTATTCTGGGCAACAAAGGGAAATATATCCTTAGTTATTACATGTACAGTACAGTAGTGGTGAAATAACAGTTTATACAGTCAATATTAGCAGAGTTTCAAAGGCTTTGTATGAGCAGATTATAATGAAATGAGTCTGAATAGTGACTTACTGAGTGATGCTCGATACGTCTTGTGGTAGGAATTAGAACAAGCATTTGGAGAATAAGAAAGGAGTCTGGTAAAACGATTAATGGGAGGCTTGTAATTCATGGATTTTAGTAGGAAATTAAAGAAAGACAACTTGGATATCATTCAAATTGGGAGGATTTTTTCCATTAGATTGAGCCAGATAAGATTCAGCAGCCCAAAGCACAAACAGACGAGGAGCGAACACTGGAGACAAGAGAAAATTTTGCATCTGATACTTTCAAATCATAAATAATCTACCTCAATACTGACCCAGCCAAGCTGTGAAAGAGATCACTTCCTCACACAGAAAAATAGACTTTCTTACAAGTCACAGCAGCGGATGGGTCAAGAACCAAATGCTGAGTTTTGTCAATTTGGGAGACTTCAATAGGAACACTATTTACATTATATTTCATCTTTTGTCTTCAGATGCTTCCCATGAGATGCTTCTTCGATGCCAACTCCAAGGTATAATTATTTAACATGCACCAAGCATTTATACAGACATATAATTCTTGCAAATTTGGCAAACCAGCCCTTGAAATCATGTGGTTTTGGACGCTCTATGGAAAACAAATGCAGATCTTTGACGAACAAAAAAGGACTCGACTCAAATTCTCAACACGTTTAAAAATATAATTGATCAACATCATGAATCAATTACAACTATGACAACGCAGCAAGAGTCAACCAAAAAAAACTACTTACAGAGGGTATGAATTTTTCAATGTTATAAAAAACCAAAATAATGCCTTTTTAACAGTGAAACAATAAAGGGAAACATCTGTGAAGCAGTAGGATCACTTGATGGAAAATACAGATAGCGCTGTCAGTATTACTGTCATTCATATCTATCATCAGTCGGCAAAGTATTGACTACATTAAAGGGGAATATATATATATATATATATATATATATATATATATATATTAGATGAATGTTGGTTAAAGCTCACCAATTTTGGGGGAACCAGTCCTCAACATAATGTGATTACCGAAAGAACCGTCAGGCATAATGGATTTCAATATGCCAGATCTATTTTTCTCATGGGAGATAAGATGGCAACAAAGGAGTTGGACACTATTAGAGAACATGCCTACATCTAAATAACATCTACAAACAGTAAAAACATTACTGTACAACAGGCTTCAATATCCAGATTTAAAGAATAGTACATAAAAGGGAACCTGTCACATAGAAAAAGCAGTCTAATCTCAAGTTATAAAGCAGGAAGATATATATAATGTTGTGAGAAAATTTCGAGAATTACTTGTAATTTATTCATATAAACCTCTGCTTATTCCGGGCCAAGTAGTCAAGTGGGTGGTCCTACTAAATAATTGACAGCTCGGTCCATATTCAAACTTATTGATAAGTCAAGACAAGACATCAAAGGTTTTGATAGGAATGTTCAGACCCCCAACCAATGTGCTTGGCAAATTCTCTCCAGGCTGTTCCACAAAAGCAAGATGGACTGATAAAGGTAAGTCTTTTGGAACATCTTGCTCACATAGAAATGGAGCAGGCTGAACACTTCTCTTGTTCAAGTGATCGGTCAGGGTCTAAACACTCAGACCCGGATGATTAAAAAATGTTGAGATGTCCCTAGGTCCCTTACTCAGTCCTAAAGGCCCACTAAAAGTCCAGGATTTGATTTTTTTCTCTGTTCTATTTCAATGGAGTAATTAAAAAAACAAAACTTGAATGGTTGATGGGCCCTGGGGACAGGGTTGGCAATCACTACTTTAAAGCATGTGTCTAAATACTATGAATTGAATGGGTACTCTGCTGCCCTGCTTCTGGAGCTCCGTCGCGCCCCCTTCCCATAGACTTTCATTGAGGGGGCAGGCGTGATGTCACGAGGGGGCCGGCATGATGTCACGAGGGGCGGCCCTGAACACGGAAGCCCGCGCACAGCCATTCGGAACAATAAACTTCCGGACACTGGAGAGCGGAGCTCCAGAAGCAGGGCAGCGGAGTACCCCTTTAAGAGCATTGTACCTGAATAACGGATGTGCTTTCACTTTGTACTATTTCATGTCAGGAAGCATAGTGACAAACTGTTGTGTTTGCTTATACACAGAGCTTCCACATTTAACATATGAGAATGCAGCGATCTATGTTAGTATAACACACCTGTGCGCAGAAAGGATTTATACAAGCAGCATGGTCTGTGTTGCCAAAGGCCCTGAAATCAAATCGTAGGGACTACATTTTTGCAGAATATATATTTTAAATCGAGCAGATACATTGGTGAGTTCGAGGACACTTCACTTGTCGTGTCTGAAGAAAATAGTTTCTCTTGATGTACGTCGGAAGTCTGGGTACTTGGAAGAGTCTACAGCAGTTCTAATATTTGTAGGTAGTCTGTGGCCATACTGGGAATGTTAGTTATTACCAGCTGTGTATAGTATGCAGCATAGTATCTGGTGTTAATTTTTCTCTGTAAATCTGCCAAAATATATGCATGCTTATGTGTATATTTAACAGGCATCTGTATAACCAAACAATAATTAGCGGCTTACTGCACATACATACATGATCACAATACGCTTTCATGGGAGGGTACGTTTCATAGAAAGGTTGATGAGTGCTAAAAACATGGTCCATATGTGGTCGTTGGCATGAAATCGAGAAGGGACTGTTAACCATCTAGGAGATGGGCGAAGAATCCTAAACACCGCGCAAGAAGGATATATATGAATATTCTGAATATTCTGAAACATGGGTATAAAGTGCACACTATAAAAACAAAAAGAAAAATAGCCAGCACAACTACCTAAAACACGGGTGCACGCTACTGTGGCAAATATAGACTATACAAAAAAAAGTTGCAGCAGTGCTTTTGACCAAGAGTGCATTTGCCACAGCAGCGTGCACCCGTGTATTAGGTAGTTGTGCTGGCTATGTTTCTTTTTGTTTTTTCTGTGCAAAGTAGGGGGGGTGGCACCCTCTGTAGCCGTACATCCTTCCCTGTTCACAGGAGGTTTTATAAATTGATAGTGGATCCAGCATGTCACCCAGTCAGAGGCCATATGCCCAGCAGAGGTGAGTGAAATGAGTGTTAGGGTCCCATACGAAATGAGTCCACCTCCACGTGGTGGATGGGGAGATTTTTTGATCAAAAAGTCTGCTAAGAGCCTCCATTTTTTGACCAAGAGTGCTGCTGCAACCTTCTTTTTTGTATAAAGTACACACTATGTAATATTAGCATTAATCTAATCTATCTGCAGGGCAACATCAGAGGTTAGGTAACAACTTCTCATGTATCATTTTTTTCTTTCAGGAACTCATGAAAAACTTCAGATTCAAAGGAAAGCATTGGTTCATACAATGGTCACACTCCCAAAGCATCTGTAAGGCATCAGACACCAAACACCCCTTTTACACGGCAGTATATTGTATCAGTATTTGTAATCCAAAACCAAGAGGGAAACCTACATGAAGAACAAGTATAAGGCCTCCTTTACACAGTTTGCGTTGTTTGTTTTTCTGACTTGCAAAGAAAGATTGCAAAAAGGCTGGAAGTCACACATTTTCGGGGGCTTGATAAACACCCCCAACATGCCTAGAGTGCACTGCGTCTTGCTACAAAAAAGATAAAGCATTGTAGCAAATTTTACATTTGACTACTGGATTGCAAGAAGGTGTTAGCTTTTAAGAAACTCGTGGGGGGGGGGGGGGGGGGGAGAGGTAAACTAAGCTTTTTGTGCTTCTTTACTGGCATGTTCTTAATGTTTTGGACTTCTAGATGCATTAATGTAGGATTTTGTGCCATTTTTTGTGCAAATCCACTCACAAGGTGGTATACGCTCCAATCAACAACAAAAAAATAGGTTGCAAAAAAAATAAATAAACCGCCAATATAACATACACAATATAATCAGTTTTACACAATTGAAACTGGCATAAAGAGGAAAGTACATGCCTCTGTGTGTAAATCATCTCGTGTCTCATCTGTGTTTTGAACACAGTCCTAGGGAGGAATTTCTCAAACATTTTGCTCCAGAAAAAAAAAGATGGGTTGAAAAAAACTAACAAAAAAACAAACAAACAAAAAAAATGCATCCTGTGGCCATATGATACATTTTGCACAATACAAACTGGTATAAAACATAAGTGTAAGGTTGAAAAAAGGGATGAAAATGCCACAAATAATAATTCTATGCATAAGACCATCTCTTTGTTTTGGATACAGTCCTAGTTTTGATTACAAATATTGATGCAAAATACGAGTCAAAATGTTGTCTTATAAAAGGGTCCGAAAGTGGGATTTGACTACAGCTTTCCCTTAGTCATTTACTATTCAAGGTCCATAGAATTGGGCAATAAATTCGAGAAGGCACATTGTGCACCTGAAACCAAACATGTGCGTAGAACCACAATTCTAATCACAATTTACAGCTTATAATAAATCTATCTTCACAAAGTAAATTTACCAATATTTAAAATCAAGATTACTTATATTTTAATAGATAGTAGTATTATTATAACTAGTTTACCAAATCAAAATGAAAGCATAACTTGTGTCTATGCACAGCGAATACTCATCCTAAACATAATACCACGGGCTATTTGCTTGTGCTAATTTTAGAGTAATTGTTGCTACAACAGAGTGTTTTCTTTTTTGGCAAAAGTAAAGTGCACTTCATATAATCATCCATGAACTTACTGCATGAGCCTTGTCAGGACTATAATGGTGACATGCAGAGATTGTTCACTGCCAGTCAAACTCTCTGCTGGGGTTTATTTCACGCAGCGGGTATGGCTGACAAAGCCAAGTATTCACTTTTTTTTATGCTCATGACATTTCATATGTCTTTTCATCATGGACACAAAAACTGTTTCACCCATCAAAGAGAGATACAATGATACATTCAACTAAATATAAAAATGATAAAAGAAAGGTTCAGCATCTTAATGATTAGTAAACATTTGGTCTATTATGTGTAGAAATCTGACATGACCTGCACTTTGTATGGAACATGATGGACCAGGCGGGGCAATATACCCCAAAAAAACACCAGGGCTATAGTGTAGGCAGAATTGCTAGCAGACTTGGTAGTGCCATATTTTTAGGATGTGGTCATGATAATAAAGGGCATGGTGATTTAAAAAGACGATGTGGTATGATATTGTATCATTTTTGTGCTTAGAGTTCTAAGCAAAGCAAAAATCACCAAAACTGAGGTACTGGCTGCAAACAGCTTTACTACAAGTTTTAACAGTGGTTTGATGGTGCCAGTGCAGCCATTTTTCTTAGGAGGTCAAAGGTGTACATACCTTCTAGAAAACAAGGGAATGTTTACAAAATAAATTTTAATACCTATTACCGGTCATTACAAGTCACTTTATTTGCTTTGTTGAGTCAAGAAGTTATTTGTGCAAAGAATACAGGCTCCTATAAATGCCAGGGGCTAAAAATACCCCAAATAATCATTCTTTCATAGGTACTGAAGAGAATAGGAATTTGGGGGAGTAAGAATTTTGGAGTAGGAGGATTTGTAAAAGAAAGGAGGTGGAGGTGGATTTATGAGAAAGAATCAGAGGCAAAATGATAGTGATGGGAAGAGTTAGGAGGAGGGAGAGGATAAACAATTTCTGTAAAAACTCTAGGCCCTTATAAAATTGTCTGGACCTTTTGATGTTACTACACCAAAGTTCCCAAATTACTGGCAAGGCTAGTCTGGAAGTGTAACCTATTGATGTTTACCATTATCTAGTTGTGTTATGTGGACCTCATTTTTGACTGAATATTGGTAATTCATGTTTCTGATAAACAAGTCTGTTTCATAGTAATTAGTTATGAAAAAAGATTGTGTCATTTATTTTATCTGATCAAGTTAGGCTAGGTTCACATGACGATTTGTGCCTCCGTGGCACAGATACATCAGGACACTGTCAAAATGACATATCAACATGTCTATGCTCGGATGTGCGCAGGCCCCGTTTATTTCAAAGGCCCGAGTGTAGTCAGTTAGTGACTACATTCAGGTCAATTTCCGAACGTATACAAGCATTGTATTGTACTAAAAAGTGCTGCAGCTTCTCAGTCCTAGTCAAAACTTGTATATGCTGTAAAAATGACCCAAATGTAGTCACTAGCTGACTACGCTTGGGTGATTGAATTGATTGGGGCTTATGCCTGTCCAAGCACGGGCACGTCGACATGTCATTTTGACAGTTTTCCAACATATCCAGATAGATTCACACTACCACTATGCTCCGTTCCGTTAAGCGTCTGATAAGCTTTTTATTTTGTGCTTAACGGACCCTAAATGGGTCGGAGCACAATGGGCACCAATGGGTCCCGACGGATTCCATCGAGTTTGCATGGGGTCCGTCGAGTGTCCGTTATTTAAGAGGAATACCGGACATGAAGTAATTCCCCCCCTCCCCACTGAAAGAGCCCTTAAAGGATAGTTCTTGAAAAGCATCATACACAAGAGCTCTAAAACACCTTAAAACATACACTGTTCACTAAAAGGGGTTTTGGTGCTTTAATGTTGATGGTCTATCCTTAGTAATTATATCTACCTATCTTCGGCTGTCCGGGCATGCTGGGAGTTGTAGTTTTGCAACAGCTAGAGGCACCCTGGTTGGAAAACATTGACTTAGACTGACATGATCCACTAATAGTGCACTTCAGCTACTGTATAATGCCTGTGTATCACAATGGCACATTGCACAGCCGCTTTGTGCCCCTACCAGAATAGAATATTAAGTTAATAATTAACCCTTCTCCATTACAGAACAGACATGCTAACTGTCCTAATTCATCAATGTCTATAGAGATCTCCGGAGAGAATTTGCAGCCTTCTTTTATTTTATCCCTCGCCCTTCTCTTCCAGTGTCAAGCCTCCATTGTGATCAACTATGCAGATTGCTGCCTCTCTATTTAGCAATGCAAAGTGATTGAACATTGGGAGACTACCGAATAGGATTCACACTATTAAAAGATTGGCTTGCGTGAAGCTCTCTAGCATGCTGCACTGCTAAGCAACCACTCCTTTAATGAGCCTTAAAAAGTATATTTACGGACAAGCATTGTACAGGGCAACACAGAAGGCTGTGGAAACCTCGCCACTATGGGACAATCTATAGAACGCCATCACTTAGGTATTCCACAAGTGGTCATTCAGGGAAATAATTGAAGGAAGGGGGGGGGGGGGGGTCTAAACTTTTTACTTAAATGTATAAAGCTGTTTATTCACACCTATAAATGTAAACTTCAGAATGCGGTCCACAAGGGAAACAATGGATGTTTTCATTATGGATGCAATGACTACAGCGCTAGACATGTACACAAGTAAGTGTCAAATACCAGGGGTGGTCCAACCACTGGACGGCACCCCGGCTCTTCCCTAACAAGGAGCTGTGTTAACCACAGCACGAAGCGTTGGCCAACACACCCCCTCTATGCATCTCTTCAATAGAGCTGGGGATACCCCCGCCATCAGACACTTATCCCCTATCCTTTGGATTGGGGATACATTTTAATAAACCGGAGTACTCCTTTAAAATGATACTCCACTGGAAACCATTTTTTTTTAATCAACTGGTACCAGAAAGTTAAACAGATTTGTAAATGACTTCTATTAAAAAAGCTTAATCCTTCCAGTACTTATTAGCTGCAGTATGAGCCACAAGAAGTTCTTTTTAAATTTCCTTTCTGTCTGACACCGTGCTCTCTGCTCACACCTCTGTCCATTTTAGGAACTGTCCAGAGAAGGAACAAATTCCCATAGAAAACCTATCCCGCTCTGGACAGTTCATAAAATGGACAGAGGTGTCAGCAGAGAGCACGGTGGTCAGACAGAAAGGAAATTCAAAAACAAAAGAACTTCCTGTGACAGCAATAATAAGTACTGGAAGGATTAAGATTTTTTTTTAATAGAAGTAATTTACAAATCTGTTTAACTTTCTGGCACCAGTTGATTTTAAAAAAAAATTATCCACCGGAGTACCCCTTTAAAGAGATTGCCCCAGCATTAATCGTATTATATTCATTGTATAAATCCTAAAAAAAAATAAGGTTTGCCATTAAAATATTGCTAACAAAATTATCTAGTAAAGAGTTATGACATTTTCTCACGTATAGCACCACCTGGTGTTCAAGTGTGTAGCAAACTGCACGTCCACCTGATGAGCTGAGTGCTGGTGGACACACATGCTCAATCACTGTCACCACAAGTAGATTTTCTGCTTGTCAGGAAATGCAGGGTTTCCCAACCAGGGTGCCTCCAGCTTCTGCAAAACTACAACTCCCAGCATGCTGGGAGTAGTCATTTTGCAGCAGTTGGGGGTGCCCTGATTGGGAAACACTGGGAAGTATTGGAGTCTCTGCAGCAGCATGGCAGTATAACTGGGAAGTAAGGCAGAAAGAAAAGGATTATATGGTCTGCTGCCAGAGGGGGAAGGAGTCTGGATGAATCCAGAGCCCTCCCTTAGCAGTACGGACTAGCGTCAGCACCAAGAGGATATATTGAATCACATTAGGAAAAGGGTATTTTATATGTTAGAAATATTGAAAATAGTTTACTTAGCACTTTTAGTGGACAAATATTTCATGGCATAACCTCACTGCTGGCTACACTAAAAGAATTGGAAAATGATGCAGTAAGATCATACAAAGTGAAAGAGTCTCTAGATTTCTTATGCTCCGATGTAGAAAACAGATGGCAGGAGACAACGCAGGGAAGGCCAGGCAAACCTGCTGCTTAAGGGTCTGTCTAATGCTTCGGTCATACCTGTATGTCACTATGGGCTATCATTGATTTTACCAGTGTTTCTGAGTCAGGGTAACTCCAGCTGTTACAAAACTACAACTCCCAGCATGCCCGGAAACGGCTGTCCGTGCATACTGGGAGTTGTTTAAAGAAGAAAGTGTGTCGGCACTGCCGCATACCAATTACCGCAGGTGGTGCGAACGGCATCCAACACGCAGAGCCCAGGCTAAACTTTACTCCTCACAGTGCTCAATCCCATGGAAACAAAGGTCCAGTACATCCAAGGAAAGAATGTGCAGGGAGGCACTCGTGGATACAACAGCATTTATTCAGGTATGGTCAAGGATACCACAAAGGCAAACAGGCATTTCACGCACACATGCGCTTAATCATGACCTGGTTGTATCCTGTGACCTGAATAAATGATGTTGTATCCACGAGTGCCTCCCTGCACATTCTTTCCTTGGATATACTGGCGGTTGTAGTTTTGCAACAGCTGGAGGCACCCTGGTTGGGTAACATTGGGTTTTACACACTTAAAGGGGTACTCCGGTAGAAAACAATTTTTTTTTTTTCAAATCAACTGGTGCCACAAAGTTAAACAGATGTGTAATTGACTTCTATAAAAAAAAAATCTCAATCCTTTCAGTACTTATCAGCTGCTGTATGTAACAGAGGAAGTTGTATTTCTTTCTGGAGTTCTTTTCTGTCTGACCACAGTGCTCTCTGCCTACACATCTGTCCGTATCAGGAACTGTCTAGAGCAGGAGAGGTTTGCTCTGGGGAATTGCTTCTAATCTGGACAGTTCCTAACATGGACAGGGGTGTCAGCAGAGAGCATTGTGGTCAGACTGGAAAGAACTCCAGAAATAAATAAATACATCTTCCTGTGGAGCATACAGCAGCTGACAAGTACTGAAAGGATTAAGACTTTTTAATAGAGGTAATTTACAAATCTATTTAACTTTCTGGCACCAGTTGATATGAAAATATTGTGTTTTCCACCAGAGTAACCTTTAAACATAGTTGCACAAACAATACAGCATGAAGAGTATGGTAGCTCTGTACAAACTTCAAATTGTCTATAGTTATAATAAGGTTCTCACTCTTTTATACCTCTGTATGCCCCAGATTCTGCCCATAGGCATACAAGAAAAAAATCACAGCATACATAATAAAATAATGTATTATAGCCCCATACAGCAGCACATAGAAGGCCTACAGATTAACGGCATTGGTAAGTGCAATGCATGGTACTGCCTAGTTAACGGAGCATAAAATGGCCCATTTTATATTGTATCTTATATAATGACATCTCCATTTAGGGTCCATACCCAGACTAGAGTGACATGTCCTCAAAAACCACAATGACATGGTTGGGAAAGAAATAAAAGTGACTTATCAACCGGGATGTCTCGCCCCCCGAAATGTAAACATCACATGTTATTCCTAATAATTCTATCGAAAACAAATCTATTTTACTGACCTGGTAAAAGAGTCAGCAGAGTCACAATATGAGGTAAATATTTACATAATAATGTCTTTGTGAAAAGTGATATGCCGATTAATACTTCATTTTCTCAAAGAAAGAAACTGTTTATACAAGAACCAGATCCTCTTTTAGGCACTTATCCTGTTCCATAGATGTTATGTTAAGAAATTAAATGGTCAGACAAGAATAAGTCTCTTTTCTCAGTATATGAGCCTGGGCCGGCTCCTTGTTTTTCTTCCTACCCACAATCATAAAGACACTGATGTAGATCACAGTTTATGACCGCGCTGGTTTAGTCTATAAACATGGCCGTGCTTTAATATCTGAGAGGCATGGGGATATCTATCTAATCCTGGTGTTTTCTTGATTCCGCTTGTCTTTGTTACTTAGTACCAAAGACTCTTTGTATGATGGAATTTTTTTAATTCCATTTGAATGGCTCTATCAATACTTCACAAAAATTATCTTTAAAGGGGTACTACCCTGGAAAACATTTTTGTTGTTAATCAACTGGCACCAGAAAGTTAAACAGATTTGTAAATTACTTCTATTTAAAAATCTTAAACTTTCCAGTACTTAGCAGCTGTTGTAGGCTCCACAGGAAGTTCTTTTCTTTTTGAATTTCCTTTCTGTCTGACCACAGTGCTCTCTGCTAACACCTTTCCTTTCCATTTTAGGAATTGTCCAGAGCAGGAGAAAATCCCCATAGCAAACCTATCCTTCTCTGGACAGTTTCTAAAATGGAGGTGTCAGCAGAGAGCACTGTGGTCAGTCAGAAAGGAAATTCAAAAAAGAAAAGAACTTCCTGTGGAACATACAGCAGCTGATAAGTACTGGAAGGGTTATACATATTATTCCATATCACTTATTCCATATCCACAGGATAGGGGATAAGTGTCTGATCGCAGGGGGTCTGAACCCTGAGACCCCCCTTGATCTCCTGTACATAGGAGAGGCGGAGATGCAGTGTTCATCCATCCCCGCCTCTCCCATTAGAGCTGTATGGAGGGGGAAAGTCATCGACCTCACTGCATGAGCCGCGCAAAGCCGAAGCAATGCCGGGTCCCCATACGGAAGACCGACCCACCCCCCCCCCCCCACCCCACGATCAGACACTTATCCCTTATCCTGGGGATAGGGGATAAGTGTCTAAGACTGCATTACTCCTTAAAATTAGGCATTTTTTCTATAGCAGCAGCATATTCTGCAGTGCTGTACATGGATTTTAAGTGTCAATTGTAAGTGCCGATTTCCCTATCCCAGCAACCTTGAGGCATATGAGCGGCATTGTCACCATACATGACAGCTCTGGGCTGTATTTCTGCTGGTATTAAGAGGAACTAAAAGAAGTTAGGAATATAACCCATCGACTGTATATCGCCCCCATTCCCTCCCCATCTTTCTCACGAAATTCCATTGCTGCATGTGCACATGTTGGGAATGTGAGCTGCAGAAATTTACATTTCGACCTCCGCAGAAAGGATTGACATGTTAATTCTTTCTGCAGACTACGTTTGGAAACATATTGCCGTCTATGACGGCGCATTTGTACGTGTTCCTTGCGTGTTTTCCTGGCGTCCACAGTGAACATACCCTTATTCTGAAGCAAAAAGTAATCTGGATGCTCCCAGTTGGCTTCATCCTGTCCCCACTTTGGCTTGATTGACAGGTCACCCACTTGGTGTTTTATTTTATCCCTATATACATTGGATCCACATTGAAACATATAAGATACGATATTGATCTTATGATTATGTACACTGACAATAACTTCAAATTCATGTCTAAATCCCAAATATCATCAGTATTTTTTTAAGGAAATAGATCATTATTGAATCCCTCATTTTTTTCCATCAGACTCCAGTCCTTCTCATTTTTATTCCCTAAGGAAATGTTTGGTAACAGACCTGACAAGCGTAAATGATTAGGTGAGGAATTACAGGAAAGAGCTGGAAAGTAGCGCTGATAATAAATCTTCCACCAACAATAAAAAGCTATACCTTGCTTATGGTTATGTCCAATTAAAAGTAAAGATTATTTTACAATAGAAAAAGTACACGCTGTCCTGTCCTTTATGACCGCAAGTCTATTTTACATACTAGTGCAATGAGATGGTTTTTCCAGCAGCAATTTCAAGACAGAAGCAGATTTAATTTATGATGGCAGTAAAGGAAGAGAGAAAAAAAGAAAAATGCAAAGTGTTAAAGAACAATAAATGGCTTGAGTAACTTAAATGAAGGTAAATATAACACATTAGAGAAAGTTTCAGCCATAAATGTATTTGTCATATGAATACTTGCTAAGAGGCTGTAATTCACATATTGCCACTAGATGGCATTGCAGTGCTCTCAGCTTAGCCCTCAGCAGCACTAAGCATCCCATATATACAGTATACAGTATGCTGCTGAAATTGTTGCTGCTTAGAGTATTTGTATAATTTATGAAAAATAAAAGCATTATCCCCTAATATGTCTCTTAAGACTGTGTTAACACATTGTGTTAGGGACCTTAAATATGGTATAATAATAATTTTAAAGCACTATCAATACCAGGACACTGTAGATAATGATGTTACATAATCATATAATAAAGAAAAAAATATATATATCTTTATATATATATATATATATATATATATATATATATATATATATATATATATATAAAAGACAAAAGGAGTGACAAACTGGTACAAAGGGGAGACAACCTTGCCCACGAGGGGTTACAATCTACAATCTATTTAGACCATGTTAGGGGATGGGAGTGAAGAGTATTCATGGCCTTTACCATTAGGGGGTGCAGATGATGTAGTTATAGGTGAACCCTAGACTTTAAAGGGGCCCAGAAGACACACACATATATATATATATATATATATATATATATATATATATATATATATAATATTAGCAGCTATGCTACAAATTTTGTAGCCTAGGAACTCCAAGTAGAGCCTAGAAGCTTCAAGTAGTGCCACTACTCTCACCCCATTCCCCCAAGTGTTTTTCTTTAGGACAGAGCACTGAGTGGATCCTAAACAGTATAATGTATACCCTTTTTCAATCTAATCCTGGCCTTGAGAGATAAAAAGAATCAAGACTCATAATGTGAATGAAGCCTGATGTTATTTACAAAACTTGTGACCGTGAAAAGTCAACCAGAGACTGAACGGAAGCGGATAACTTACAAAATAGTGCACAAGCTTACTTGATGGAAGTCGGCTGTGTACTTGACACTAATTTTGTGGAGATATTATCTATCGGGACCTTCAAAGAGAAGTTTACAATCCCCATAATCCAAGTTGAACAATTTTCATTAGAGCATTTCCTGAATTCTAATGTGGTGAATGGGCATGAATTGTAGGAAGGTCACACCAAAGACCTTATCGGGGTCACGAGGGTTTCAAATGCCCCTCTTTAAACTCATTGCAGCGGGTGTTAAATGAGCAATGACCACTGTGAAATCCAAAAAGGGGAAGGCTAAAAGAAAGAAAAGAGTTTCATGTGAATATAGAAAGAAATACAAAAGCCTTTATGCTCAGAGCTAGAGTTATTGGCTTCAATCATATGTGTTATTACAGACCATTATTGTTCTCAAAATGAAAATATTATGTCCTAGATTTATCAATCTATAGGAGACAAAATCTGTCTGATTTCCCCATAGCAACCAATCACAGCTCATATTTTATATCTGGTAAAACCTGAGCTGTAATTGGTTGCTATGGAGAAATCAGACAGTTTTTGTCTCCGATTGAAAAGAAAGTCTAGGCCTATGTGTTTACAACAGATATAGCTGTACCATAGTTTATTGATATCAGGGTTCCCTGTAACAAATCCAGTGTCCAATACACAGCAATTCCAAAGTCCTATACAGGGTGAGAACATCAGACTCAACTGCACCTAACAATACATACCTATAGGGGGTACAGTAACAGCTAAGCCTTGGTGCCTTATGTGGCTTCCAGAAGGCACCAGTATTATAAATGGCACATGGTAGATAAAAGGCCAAGTTACAGATTTTGTATTAGGGATCAAGAGCTGGCAGGTCTTATACCCCCATCTTCAGTCCTTAAGCAGAAATTCCATAGCCCACCGTAGACAGGGTTTTTCCAGAAGTAAATGAGACCTTTAGTGTTGTGCAGTGATTCTTAAGACTGTATATTGCAGCATTAATGATCTGTTTTGTGAGGCACCATATGGTGGCACATGGAGGGCATATGCTTCAATTCGACAGAGCCATATGGACTATGTTAGCCACCATACAGCCTCTGTGCATTTACATCTGAATGCATTTATTAAAATATATTAGGAAATTGCAGAAATAGAAATTCTGTAATATTGTAATGATATCCTTTGACAATGAAAGCAATTCCATAGTTGACTTGCTGGACCCCCAGGCTGCTGGGACCCTCCGTGATCTCCAGGCCAGCACCTGGCATTCTGAACATTTATGTTCAGAACGCGGTTTTCTGGCAGTCGTGGTTGTGACGCAGTAACGCCTCCTCCCGTAGACATGAATGGAGAGGGGGGATGGAGTGGCGCACGTTGGCGTGGTATTATGACCATGGCCGCCCAAAGTCGGCATTCTGAACATATATGCAGCTGGACTCCCCACAATGAGACATCTTGTCCCCTATCGTTTGGCTAGGGGAAAAGATGTCTAGGTGCGGAGTTCCCCTTTATGTAAGCTCCCCACCTCTTTCCAATGGTGGGGAAAGTGCAGGACATGCCCACAGTATGTGGAATAAGGTACCCTTCTGATTACAATTGTGCCAACAAAAATTCGAGCACATAGGGTACATACACTTCAAGTGCAGGGGTGAAATACCATCTGAAGTTTGTTTTTATGGCAGCCTCATAATTTGATATGGAATAAATATTTGTAGGCCCGTATCCAAGCATCTGGCAGTAATACGGAGTTGAGTTCAAGGTACCAGGCCTTCACAGAGCTAGTGATTGAGTTTGAGTTCTGTATGCTTGATTGATTGATTGAGTTCTGTATGCTGAGCCATCAGTGTACATATGGGTTTCAGCACTCTATTAGGTCTAGTAAAATAACAGATCTTGGTTCACTAAAGCAAGCGCCTGTAGGTCTAACGAAAGAAAATGTTTGAGTCGGATTTATGTAAACACATAAGGGCAAATTGTTTAGTGAAGCAAGCTCTTGAAAGGGGAGTAGGGCACCTCACCAATATAACTGAGCAATGGTATGGATTCCATTAGAGAGCCAGAGGCAGAGGTCTGGGTCGGGATTGCTAGGCATAAAACAGAGAGGGAAGACTGTTACCTGTAAGGCCTCATTTACATATATGCGTTGCCAGTTATTTTTTCCCTTCAGTGCTGCAGAAATTCACCGGAGGGAAAATTAATCAAGAACTGATCACATTCATTTGAATGGGACAGTTCACAATCATCCGGTGACTCAGTTTGGATGCCGGATGATTGGACTCGCCGGACCGGCACAGACAGGAGAATGCATCTTGCTGTGTTCCCCCATTTGGCGATCACAAACAATGTACACTGGTTTACGAACAACTGATGCCAACTGATCCACTTCTGGCATCAGTTGTGGCAATTTTCGTTCAGTTTTGCCAGAGCCGCATGTATGCAACTCTAGCCTAAGAGGATGAGTCCGGCCTACAGAACCCATGAAAAGATGCCCAGTAAGATAATCCAGTCATAGAAAAGGGAGACATGGTGAAGTCAACTCGGGAATACAGAAAAAAAAGGCAGGTAAATCTACTCCTGTACACTGTTCTCTTTAAACCTAGGCTGCACTTAAACTGCAATAGAAGAAGAAACATCTTAAAACTATTTGAAGGAAACATAACACCAAGAATCAATATAAAAGTACAATGTAATGTAGGTAAAATATATATAGCTGGGGAGTACCTTGCAAGATAATATTCCCTGGCTTTTGGTACTGTAACCAAATCTCTCTATAACTGGAACAAATCTGCTGAAAGTTAATACTGTCGATGAACATTATTTGGCTTGTGTCCTAGCTGATATTTTTAACAGACATCTTTTTTACCAAAGAGACAAAATATATAATAAATTATTGCCATAGAAATTGTAGACTATTTTATTAAAGAGGCGGAGTCATAAAATGGACAATGCGGGGAGATATTTTACACATGCAGAGGCCTTGAAGGAAAGTCACTGATAGAAAAGTTTTACTGACCATATGGCTGGAAGATGATGTAGTAGAGTGTTTAGAATAGGAAAGATGACAACATGTACAAATAGATGAAGCAGAGTAACTTTATAACTGTTGACAAAGTTTTGAAACTGAATATTCTTTCTTTGTACTTTTTATTGGTGCAAAAAAACCATTTTTTACATACCGTATATTCTCGAATATAAGCCGAGTTTTTCAGCACGATTTTTCGTGCTGAAAACGCCCCCCTCGGCTTATATTCGAGTGAACTCTCCGTCTATCAATCCCTTTCAGTAGTCTTCAACCTGCAGACCTCAGGATGTTTCAAAACTACAACTCCCAGCATGCCCGGACAACCATCGGCTGTCCGGGCATGCTGGGAGTTGTAGTTTTGAAACATCTGGAGGTCCACAGGTTGAAGACCACTGCGGCCTTTGTCATCATCCAGACCCCCCTTTAGTTTTCTACTCACCTTCGCTCGGTGGGAAGAAAGGGTGAGCTTGTCTGGGCCATCAATGCTGCAGGGACCGTCCGGTGGGGAGGGTAAGTCGTTCCGGGCCTCCCGGTGAAAATGGACAGCCCGGAACGACTAACCCTCCCCACCGGACGGTCCCTGCAGCCTAGATGGCCCGGACCAGCTCACCCTTCCTTCCCACCGAGGGGAGGTGAGTTGAAAACTAAAGTGGGGGTCTGGATGATGACGAAGACCACAGTGGTCTTCAACCTGCGGACCTCCAGATGATTCAAAACTACAACTCCCAGCATGCCCGGACAGCCGATGGCTGTCCGGACATGCTGGATGCTGGTAGTTGTAGCTTTGCAACATCTGGAGGTCCGCAGGTTGAAGATCACTGAAGGGATTGAAAGGCGGTGATGATGAAGGGGGTGATGATGACGGGGGTGATAATGACAGGGTGATGATGACGGGGATGTTAATGATGGGGGTCTGGATGATGACAGGGAAGGATGATGACATGGGGGGATGATTTATTTCTCACCCTAGGCTTATAGTCGAGTCAATAACTTTTCCTGGGTTTTTGGGCCTCGGCTTATATTCGGGTTGGCTTATACTCGAGTATATACGGTAGCTCCTTATGAAAGAAAAATTGAATACATTTCTTCTACAGTGTATTCACATATAGTGGAGGCACCAGCGACCTGTTTACAGTGAAATCCATCAGAAAAGTTGCATTGATAAGTCTGTTTCCAGACCTTTTTTCTTCTCTCCTGAACAAACTTCTAAGCTGATTTATGACCAGATCAAATGTGAATACATTTCAATGTAGACGTTCATTCAGAAGAGGGCTGAAAGGGCTGGAAATAGACCAATTTCTCTGAATTGGACACAGCAGCCAGTTCTATGTGTGAATAAATCTATCTTCCAGAATCTCCTTTCAAAAGGAAAAGTAACCTATCTGTAGGCAGCTGTTTTGGGATATTGTTTCTCCTTAGTACAGAGAATGGTAGAGTAGTGATCTCCAAACTGTGGGACCTCCAGCTATTGCACCCATTGGGGGATATTTATCAAAGTCGTCTATGTCCCGCATCAATATAGACCAAACTACAGAGGGTTAGTCTGGTCTATTGTGCACCTAATTTATCAAAAGGCGCACGGCTCTTGATAAATTCTGTGCACAGACTGCATGATCTATGCTTTAGTCTATATTTAAACCTGCTCCAACATGGTCTGACATTTTGGCGTACTTTCAGCCTATGCGACTTGTCGCTGAAAAGTCGCTTTTGATAAATTCAGCACCAATGCATTTTTCAATGCATTTCAGTCTAAAATAGACTTGCATGCATCATGTTCTAAAAATCCTCTAGAGCAAAAGTCGCAGAAAAGTCGCACAGATTTAGACTGCGACTTTCTGTGCGACAAATTTAGACAAGAAAAACCAGTCTAAATCCTTTGATAAATCTCCCCTATTGTCCGGTCATGCTGTAAGTTGTAGTTTTGAAGCATCTGAAGTTCCACATACTGAGACCATTGGGCTAGAGATGAAATGTGGGGTGGTCCTCATTTTCACTGAAGAGATGAAGCGGCCAATGAAGACCTATTATCAGGCAATGCTCCATAACAGTACTTCTTCCTGAACACGTAACAGTTCTGAAAAGTGTTGTTTTATAGCACAGTTTACCGCCGTTAACATGCCACCATCTAGCATGATCTGCTGACAGTACATTGAAAGAGTAGGTCATTTGTGGCAGATAAAATTCTAGTTGGGAGGTGAGATCATGTTTACACTACCCTATATAGTGAAAAAGATTTCCCGTGTAGGATCTGTGGATAATCTCATAAAAATACTGTCTCCATGTGGTCCCTGCATGCTGAAAACCATAAAGATTATTTATTTTAAACATGGCTCATTTATTTTACCTTAGTATGATTTACCAGACTAAACCCCTGTAAGGTCATAATAATCCCAGACAAAAAGTAAATCCAGACGTGATTCACGGTATTTTGTGTATTAAGCAGTTTTTGTTTACCTCATTTACTAAATTGCTGGCTCAGTAGCAAAACAGAAGAAAACACAGATTTTTCACCACAGCGGGTGGTTAGAAATTGGCGTCAACCAGTGCTAAATTACAGGAAATAATTTATGGCTGTTTAGACCCACATAAGAATTTATTGCCCTGTCTCGCACTTCTGTATTCTCTCCCCATAGCAAGTTGAATGGTTACCATTCAGGGCTTTCTTGACGACATAAGAAAAAGCCCTTGGTTAACTGAGCAGAATCCGAAATGTTTATAAACCGTTCTGCATGGACTGATAATGATTGGTGTTATGAAGGGACTACCCAAGCATCTCTCCAATGACACAGCACAAGGTTATCAAGTCACAAGTAATAGCGCTGCTCTTCTGTTCTTAAGTCCTGCCAGAAATAATCTTACAAGTTTATATGACTTGGGTCTTCCCTAATAAAAATAGAAGAATCTGAACTGAAAACACTAAGTGTAGGGTAAAATCACACAGCGTAGGAGGAAGCTAAGTCTCTTTGCCAAATCCTTGCACTGGACTAAGGGAACACAGATGGCTGTAAGTGATAAAGGTGCAATGTATTGTTCTTTGCACTCAGCGCTAAGAGTTCCAGCATTTACCCTTCATTTCCCCAACACTATTACGTCTTCAGAGAAAGAAAAATGCTATAGAAGGTCCTTCTGACTAAGCATTTCCTTTCCCAAGTTATGCCTCTCCCTAGTGCTTGTAAAGAAGAAGTAGAATACAAAAAGAGAAAAAGAGGTGCGCACCGCGTGCAGGTAAACTCAGGATGATGGATATAACATTAAATGGACGCGGGTCTATTGGGTGGACCCTTACCTTAAGGAGTTATGCTCAGAGCATTACATCTATACCAGCAAGCAAATAGGTAGAAGGTTGCTGCCTCCTGGTCCCTCCGGAATAACACCTGGTAATCCGGTAGCAGTAGCAAGGCACAGTAGAGGTGTAGTCCTCTGGAAAAATGGGACATCAAAGTAGGGGCGCAGACTTCAAGGGATTTCACTGTATCCTTAGACTTGGCTGACTGGGGGCAACGGCTTTACGCGCCATTTTTTTTTTTGTCTAAGGATACAGTGAAATCCCTTGAAGTATGCGCCTCTAATTGATGTCCCATTTTTTCCAGAGGACTACACCTCTACTGTGCCTTGTAAAGAAGAAGGAGATTCTCTACATCACAATCCCCTGTACGAAATATAATGAAGAGTGCACTAACATTAAAGGGGTTATCCAGGAAAAAACATTTTAAATATCTATCTATCTATCTATCTATCTATCTATCTATCTATCTATATATATATATATATATATATATATATACATATACACACACATATCAACTGGCTCCAGAAATTTTAACAGATTTGTAAATTACTTCTATTAAAAAAATCTTTATCCTTTCAGTACTTATGAGCTTCTGAAGTTGAGTTGTTCTTTTCTGTCTAAGTGCTTTCTGATGACACATGTCTCGGGAACCACACAGTTTAGAAGAAAATCCCCATAGCAAACCTCTTCTAAACTGGGCGTTTCCCGAGACATGTGTCCCGTGTCATCAGAGAGCACTTAGAGAGAAAAGAACAACTCAACTTCAAAGCCCATAAGTACTGAAAGGATTAAGATTTTTTAATAGAAGTAATTTATAAATCTGTTTAACTTTCTGGAGCCAGTTGATATATAAAAAAAAAGTTTTTCCCTGGATAACCCCTTTAAACTCTGCCTTTGTAGTATTGTTATTTCTATTATTATTGTTTCTCAGCTTCGTAACTTTTTATTCCATGTTTATATGAGTCAAGGTCATACGCACATCTGTCCTGTGTGACCTGGTAATGCCCACTTATATTGTGCCACCACCTAACTTTTCTTTTGCAGTAATGGGAAATATTTCTACTTCATTTGCTGTGCACCAATAAATTGGCAAAAACAAAAACAAAAAAAACAATAACCTGAGTTGGGGTTTGGCCTTCTCTTTTTTTACCTGAAAGCCTACTGTAGCGGAAACCTATAGTCATCATTAGTCATGTTTGCAATGGACACCAAGCATGAATACCTTCTCCTAACTTTGAAGGGGTACTCCACTGGAAAACATTTTTTTTTTTTTTTTTTTAATCAGATGACGACAGGAAGTTAAAAAGATTTGTAAATTACTTCTATTAAAAAATCTTAATCCTTCTAGTACTTATCAGCTGCTGTATGCTCCACAGGAAGTTATGTTCTTTTTGAATGTCCTTTCTGTCTGACCACAGTGCTCTCTGCTGTCCATTACAGGAACTGTCCAGAGCAGGAGAGGTTTGCTATGGGGATTTGCTTCTACTCTGGATACAGTGGTCCCTCAACATACGATGGTAATCCGTTCCACACGGACCATCGTTTGTTGAAACCATTGTATGTTGACGGATCCGTGCAATGTAAAGTATAGGACAGTGGTCTACAACCTGCAGACCTCCAGATGTTGCAAAACTACAACACCCAGCATGCCCGGACAGCCGTTGGCTGTTCGGGCATGCTGGGTGTTGTAGTTTTGCAACATCTGGAGGTACACAGGTTATAGAGCACTGTTAGAGGAAGTTGTACTCACCTGTCCCCGCCGCTCCGGACCGTCACCGCTTGTCACCGCTGCCCTGGATGTCCATCGCTGTCGCCGCGTCCCCAACGCTCTGGAAAGGCCTCTGCTTCCCCGGCATCCGCGCTCTCCGTTGCCGCCATCACGTCGCTACGCACGCCGCTCCTATTGGATGACGGGACGGCGTGCGCAGCGGCATGATGACGACGATGGAGAGCGCCGACGATGCAGAGGATCCTGAAGAGGACGCGCCGGAGCCCCAAGGACAGGTAAGTGATCGTCAGCGGACCACACGGGGCACTGTAAACGGCTATCTGGTGGCAGCTGAGCAGTCAGCGCTGCCGGATAGCCGTTTATGCGATGGCTCCGACATACAAAAGCATCGTATGTTGATGCTGCCTTCAACATGCGATGATGGCCTCTGAGAGAAATTATCGTATGTCAGGGCCATCGTAGGTCGAGGGGTCACTGTAGTTCCTAAAAAGGACAGAGGTGTCAGCAGAGAGCGCTGTGGTCAGACAAAAAGGAAATTTAAAGGGGTACTCTGCCCCTGGCATCTTATGCCCTATCCAAAGGATAGGGGATAAGATGTTACATCGCCGCGGTCCCGCTGCTGGGGACCCCGGGGATCTCCGCTGCGGCACCCCGCCATCATTAATGCACAGAGCGAGTTCGCTCTGCACGTAATGACAGGTAATACAGGGGCCAGAGCAGCGTGACATCTTGGCTCCGCCCCTCATGACATCACGGCCCGTCCCCTTAATACAAGTCTCCCATAGACTTGTATTGACGGGGGCGGGCCGTGACGTCACGAGGGGCGTAGCCGTGACGTAACGATGCTCCGGCCCCTGTATTGCCCGTCATTACGTGCAGAGCGATCTTGCTCTGCACTGTAATGATAGCGGGGTGCTGCAGCAGCGATCCCCGGGGTCCCCAGCAGCGGGACCCTGGCGATGTAACATCTTATCCCCTATCCTTTGGATGTGGTACGAGTGACCCTACCCTAAAGGGATATTCCCATTTGGGACATTTATGGTATATCCACAGGATAGATTTGGGTCCAACCTCTAGGACCTGAACCCATCTTGAGATTGAGGGCTCTCTGGCTTGCTTGCTGGAGGGAACTAAAACAGCCGAGCTGGGTGTTTTAGTGTAACTCACGGTGCAACACTCTTTATGCAACACCTATTAACGTCATGTGGAGCTGGGTAAATTGTATAAAACCTCCAAGTAGACTGCAAACTGACTGGAGCAAGACGGGGAATACCCCTTGTAACCTTTGTCTTTTTTTCCAGGTTGTACAAGATATTTTATTTTAGGTTTTATTACTTTTTTCATTCTTTCATAGATGTAATATTACTTGAAATCACTGAACTGTATATTATTATTATTATATTAAGAAACATACTGACTAATGAAATTCGAAGGAATGTGAGTTAAACCTCAGTGGTGTCTTGAAGCGAGAGGGCCATACGGTATGTATTAAAAAAAAAAAAATTCATTTCGTTTTATCACAGCAAAATGTGAGAAATAAAATAAACTGACTCAGAATAAGTCTGCTCTTTTCTATTGGAAACAGCTTAAAGAGGACCTGAGGTCACTCTGAAAAAAAATGGCAATAACCTGTACATAGGGGTGAAGGGGCTGAGCACATACCTGTTTGCTGCATGATGGTAGCCCCTCCCCCATTCCTGAATTATAGGGCTTTGTAGTCCCCTCTGTCTATTTAGGCAATCTGTCAGAGGGGCGGGAACCTTGATCAGGAGTGCTGTGTTCTCTGCGGTGACTGAAGCGGGGCCTGCATATTTTATGAAAGTGCTCAGGAGATCCTGCTGTCTCAGAGTGACCATGCCCCCTTTATTAAATATGCACACCCCCACAAACAAAAGATACTTTAGGTAAAGTAAAAAGGGGTACTCCGGTGAAAAACTTTTTTTATTCAAATCAGCTGGTGTCAGAAAGTTAAACAGATTTGTAAATTAGTTCTATAAAAAAATCTTAATCCTTCCTGTACTTATTAGCTGCTGAATACTACAGCGGAAATTCTTTTCTTTTTGAAACACAGAACTGTCTGCTGACATCACGAGCACAGTGCTCTCTGCTGACATCTCTGTCCATTTTATGAACTGTCCAGAACAGCATATGTTTGCTATGGGGATTTCCTTTTACTTTGGACAGTTCCTAAAATGGACAGAGATGTCAGCAGAGAGCACTGTGCTCATGATGTCAGCAGACAGTTCTGTGTTTCAAACGGAAAAGAATTTCCACTGTAGTATTCAGCAGCTAATAACTACTGGAAGGATTAAGATTTTTTAATAGAAATCATTTACAAATCTGGCACCAGTTGATTTAAAAAAAAAAAAAAAAAAAAAAAAAAGGTTTTCGCATGAGTACCCCTTTAAGTTATTGAGGTGCTTCAACTGTGTATAGGTAAAATGTTGTTCATAGGTGAACATACACTTTAAACCATGTTTGCAGTCCAGGAGATATTTTCAGTTTGCCTACTGACAAGAAAGTCAATCACATTTCTATAAATATTTAAATCCACGGATTTGCGAGCATTTTATTTTGCTTTGATCAGCAAAATTCAACCAAGTGAAGCATTGCGACCAATTGACAGTTTTTGCATGTTTATTGCTTTATTCGACATGCTGTACAGCTCACTTCACACCGCTCCGGCTTAATATAATCTTATTAACGTGCACAGAGCCGGCCTCAATATTCAGTAGATGCATCAGCCTCTTCAGAATAAGGGACTTAGGAAACTGAAATCTAAATATTGAATTTCAATCCTTTTTCGTTTCCCAATTTTTTTTAATTTTTAAATCACTTTAAGTTGGATTCAGCAACTTTTACGAAATCTCTACTGCACGGGTCATGATACTTAATACCGAGGATTGTTGTTTCAGCATTCTTGGAAAATTCAACAGTTCCCACATTGCTCAACAATGACTAAATCTACTGTTTAATAAAAGGAAACATAGCGATCAGGTGGCGGCTGACTATATAACAGTATGGGATGATGTCATGTATCTCATCAAATGCACAGATATGTAAACAAATGGAGTAATATTCGGATTTACTGACTCATCGCCAACATGTCGACTTGCAAGTCCCTATCACTAGCACTTTAATGGTGAAAACACAGCTGGAGACTAAGTGGCTGCGAGTGCGTCCTTACAAGTGCACTATAGACTTGGCACGCCTTTGTGTATGGATAGTCACTAGAGATGAGCGAACTTACAGTAAATTCGATTCGTCACGAACTTCTCGGCTCGGCAGTTGATGACTTTTCCTGCATAAATTAGTTCAGCTTTCCGGTGCTCCGGTGGGCTGGAAAAGGTTGATACATTCCTAGGAAAGAGTCTCTTAGGACTGTATCTAGAGATGAGCGAACATACAGTAAATTCGATTCGTCACGAACTTCTCGGCTCGGTAGTTGATGACTTTTCCTGCATAAATTAGTTCAGCTTTCCGGTGCTCCGGTGGGCTGGAAAAGGTGGATACAGTCCTAGGAGACTCTTTCCTAGGAATGTATCCACCTTTTCCAGCCCACCAGAGCACCTGAAGACTGAACTAATTTTCGCAGGAAAAGCCATCAACTGCCGAGCCGAGAAGTTCGTGACGAATCGAATTTACTGTAAGTTCGCTCATCTCTAATAGTCACCGAGCTACCGGCTGCTTCTTTATGCTTTATTATATTTATATTATATTTATGCTTCTTTATACTTTATATAAGTTCAGAGGACACAAACAACCTAAAGGATGCCAAATGCATTGTAAAGATTTCTGGGATATACAAGAAGCTCGGTAAGGTCTTAAAATTGTAAAATAAAAATGGCAACCTATTTGATCATCTCCCCTGTACATGTGTCACTATAATACTATGTGTATACAGTGATAGTTGATGATATGAAGTCTATGAAAATACATCAAGTGACCATGTATGTCACTATGGATGAAGCATCACGTGACATGACGGCGTGAGCACATGTATATGTGACCGTGTACAGAAAACAAAGGATTGGCCAATAGTTCAGTGAAAAAATGGTCTGATAACATACCGTATGTTTTTTATCATATAAGACGCTTCGGCATATAAGACGCACCTAATTTTATAGGATAAAAATCTAGAAAATAAAGATTCTGAACCAAATACAATATAAAGTATAGGACAGTGATCTTCAACCTGTGGACCTTTAGATGTTGCAAAACTACAACTCCCAGCATGCACGGACAGCCAACGGCTGTCCGGGCATGCTGGGATTTGTAGTTTTGCAACATCTGGAGGCACGCAGGTTGAAGATCACTGGTATAGGAGGTAGTACTCACGTGTCCCCACCGCTCCGGACCCTTCATCGCTGCCCTGGATGTCGCCCTCCATCGATGTCGCCGCATCCCCAGGGTGTCCCCGTCGCTCCGGAACGTCTCTACTGCTGGGTATCCTTGCTCTCCATTGCCGCCATGACGTCGCTATGCACGCTGCTACGCACGCCGCTCCTATTGGA
The DNA here is from genome assembly GCF_029499605.1 of Hyla sarda. Lineage (NCBI taxonomy): Eukaryota > Metazoa > Chordata > Amphibia > Anura > Hylidae > Hyla > Hyla sarda. The sequence goes on from NC_079189.1 coordinate 170,032,854, forward strand.
TGACGGGACGGCGTGCGGGACGACGTGATGACGACGTGATGACGACGAAGGAGAGCGCCGGCCATGCAGGGGATCCCTGCATGGAGCAGACACCGAGGAGGCAGGTAAGGTCCCTCCCGGTGTCCTGTAAGCTGTTCGGGATGCCGCGATTTCACCCCGGCGGTCCCAAACAGCCCGACTGAACAGCCGGGTTAGTGTTATTTTCGCTTCAGACGCGGCGGTCAGCTTTGATCGCCATGTCTGAAGGGTTAATACAGGGCATCATCGCGTGATGGCCGTTGATGGCCGCAGGGACCGTCGCGATAGGTGTGTATTCGTCTTATAAGATGCACCAACTCCCCCCCCCCCCTCCCATTTTGGGGAAGAAAAAGTGCGTCTTATACGGCGAAAAATACGGGTAAGTATATAAGCTATATTCCATTATATTGAGGTTACTGGATACCCCATAAACCCCAATGTCCCAAAAAACAGAGACTGAACCTGCAGCAATGGAGTGAGTAGTAAGATAAGTAAATAGGTACTTCAATGTTTTAAATCTTATCTCCTATACACAGGATTGTGGGCTCTGACCACTGCGATCACTTGCGTTCTCCAGAAAGGGGTTTAACTCTCCCTGTGCTGTACTCCTGCTCCCATAAGAAATGCATAGAAATGGAAAGTCAACCTTATATTCTTATATTTCGTGCACAGGGAGAGTCAGGCCCCTTTATGGTAAGACCACCAATCCCCCCACCCCCTCCCCAATGATCAGACACTTACCATCTACCCTGTGGATAGGTTTTAAAACCCTGGAGTACCCTTTTAAGCTGGTCATTCACAGAAGATATATGTTGGCCTATTTCAGCTTGACTGGCCACCCATGTAATGTGAATTCATGACCATCTCCTGCCTTCTGACCCTCCCCTGATGGCAAAATGTCAGAGAGGTGTTAGGGACAGAAGGATATCAATTGCCCGATCCCTTTGTTTTCAGGAAAATAAGCCACTGTGAGAGCTGTCGGGCAGCACTTTGTCCACTTGTCCCCATTCAGAACCCATGCATGCTTGGCTGAGCATGTGTATGTGGGGATAAGTAGACACAGCTGCCCTCCAGATGAGCTTTATCATGAAATCTGACACGAAAAAAGAAAAACGTCCCTCTCTCAGTTACCTTCAGATGACTGCATGAATCATGGTCTCAACGAGGGACCCATGCAACATAACCATTGTTGTATAGATCTATTATAGCCCATAGACTTGCACCTCTAGATCCAGTTCTCCATGCTCCAATGTGCGCTGTATTACATAGGACATGACCATAGAAGGTCCATGCACATAGCTTCTTAAAGGGTTACTCCGCTACCCAGTGTCCAGAACATTCCGCGTTCACGCCCGCCCCATTGTGATGCCACGCCCCGTCATATGACATCACGTCCCGCCCCCTTAATGCAAGTCTATGGGAGGGGGCGCGACGGCCATCGCGCCCCCTTCCCATAGACTTTCATTGAGGGAGCAAGCCGTGACGTCACGAGGGGGCGGGCGTGAAGACGGAAGCCCGCACACAGCATTCGGAACTCATTGCTCGGGACGCTGGGGAGCGGAGTAACCCTTTAATGAACTTGAGACATTATTCTGTCCAAGATAATATCCTTAGCTGCCTCTACTGTGAGGAGACAAGACGTAATGTTAGATGTTTCGTTTTAGTTTTGTCTAAAGATTGACTTGAACTTATCATTCTTGTTACAACTTATAACAATACAGTGATCCCTCAACTTACAATGGCCTCAACATACAACAGTTTCAACAAACAATGGTCTTTTCTGGACCATTGTAACTTGAAACCAGACTCAACATACAATGTACGGACAGTCCAAATCTGTGAAACGTGTCAATGACTGGAAGATCTGATCAATAAGAATGGGCTATTTACTGGTAAAACTCCTGTATTCCTGAAGTGCATGCACTGACTGGCTGTCTAGTAGCGCCCCCTACAGTACAGGGAGGTATTACATGTTCTGTACTCTTTACCTGGGCCATGGTTACCTGCTCCTTTGGACACCAGGTGAGGGCGGCTCCATGTTACTTTTTTAGGACACTGTGTAATGTACAGGACCCTGAAGAAGCTCCTGTCCTCTTCATAGACCAGTGTTTCCCAAGCAGGGTGCCCCCAGCTGTTGCAAAACTACAACTCCCATCATGCCCGGACAGCCTTTGGCTGTCCGGGCATGCTGGGAGTTGTAGTTTTGCAACAGCTGGAGGCTCCCTGCTTGGGAAACACTGACATAGACAGTAATTACAGCTCCCAGCAGATCTTTCTTAGTTTTATATGTAAGGACTTGCTTTATCTGTATTAGTTATCTACTTATTTTTCTTTAATCCTCACTTTTTCCTATTTTTGGATGACATTTTGGTGGCTTCAGAACCAATTACCAGGTTTCCATAGAGTTCTGGTCTCAACATACAATGGTTTCAACATACAATGGTCGTCCTGGAACCGATTAATATTGTAACTTGAGGGACCACTGTAATAATAATCATAATCATTATCATTGTATATACAAGATTTAAATGCCAACAAATATAAGACGGTTCCGCGATGTTACAGACAATGGCCTTTACCATCAGAGCAGTAAAGTGCGCATAACTTCGGAGGTCACAGAAAGTCTCATTATATGATACATTGCAGCAAAACATCAGTTGAACTGCAGGTCAGCAGATTTGTAACTTTTTAAGTGACGTTTAACAACTGCAGACTAAGCGTGTGTCTGGATGTAGCCTATAGGTCTGTGTGTCGTCTGTCTGTCTGTCTATCTGCTTGTATATGGGTGACTGAGCCCTCCATGATAGGAAGAAAGCAAAGCATTGTTGGAAAAACAATATAAGGAGATCAATGGGAGGACAGTTATTAGGAATATTTTCCTAAGGAAGGTCGCTGTCTGTACTAATATAACGTAGAAAGCAATTTAAATATACAATGTATATTGCTCTGTGTATTATTAAAGTATTTCTTGCGTCATAATCTCCAGCAGGCCGGCGGCTCATAGATCTGATCTTAGAGCTCCACAGAGTCTGCTCCATTACATTATTTGTTATGTGTTATTTGGCCTGGGATCTCACAGTAATAACTATGTGTACAGAATCATGGGAAGAATTAGACGTTCATATCTGTCTGTATGAGAAGGAACCTCCCCAACAAGACTGCAAAACTGCTCACTTATCTGGTGATGTATAGGACTTTACAAATAATTGTAGAACCATGGATTATGGCGTGAGCACAAAAACGCACATATCCATGAGTCAACGGAAGAAAGGTGAAATTGAGGCTTAAAGGGGTACTCCGGTGAAAACATTTTAAACTTTTAAATCAACTGGTGCCGGAAAGTTAAACATATTTGTAAATTACTTCTATTAAAAAATCTTAATCCTTCCAGTACTTATTAGCTGCTGAATGCTACAGAGGAAATTCCTTTCTTTTTAGAACACTGATGACATCACGAGCACAATGCTCTCTGCCACCAGTTGGTTTAAAAGAAAAAAGGTTTTCACCAGAGTACCCCTTTAACCCTTTAACCCCTTAAGGACGCAGGACGTAAATGTACGTCCTGGAGAGGTGGTACTTAACGCACCAGGACGTACATTTACGTCCTGTGAATAACCGCGGGCATCGGAGCGATGCCCGTGTCATGCGCGGCTGATCCCGGCTGCTGATCGCAGCCAGGGACCCGCCGGCAATGGCCGACGCCCACGATCTCGCGGGCGTCCGCCATTAACCCCTCAGGTGCCGGGATCAACACAGATCCCGGCATCTGCGGCAGTTCGCGATTTAAATGAACGATCGGATCGCCCGCAGCGCTGCTGCGGGGATCCGATCATTCTGAACGCCGGACGGAGGTCCCCTCTCCTTCCTCCGTCCGGCTCCCGGCATCTCCTGCTCTGGTCTGTGATCGAGCAGACCAGAGCAGAAGATGACCGATAATACTGATCTGTTCTATGTCCTATACATAGAACAGATCAGTATTAGCAATCATGGGGACTATTCAAGTGTAAAAAAAAATGTTAAAAAATGTAAAAGTAAAAGTAAAAAAAAAGTGAAAAATCCCCTCCCCCAATAAAAAAGTAAAACGTCCGTTTTTTCCTATTTTACCCCCAAAAAGCGTACAAAAACATTTTTATAGACATATTTGGTATCGCCGCGTGCGTCCGAACTATTAAAATAAAATGTTAATGATCCCGGACGGTGAACGGCGTGAACGAAAAAAAAAGTCCAAAATTCCTACTTTTTTAATACATTTTATTAAAAAAAAATTATAAAAAATGTATTAAAAGTTTTTTATATGCAAATGTGGTATCAAAAAAAAGTACAGATCATGGCGCAAAAAATGAGCCCCCATACCGCCACTTATACGGAAAAATAAAAAAGTTAGAGGTCATCAAAATAAAGGGATTATAAACGTACTAATTTGGTTAAAAAGTTTGTGATTTTTTTTAAGCGCAACAATAATATAAAAGTATATAATAATGGGTATCATTTTAATCATATTGACCCTCAGAATAAAGAACACATGTCATTTTTACCATAAATTGTACGGCGTGAAAACAAAACCTTTCAAAATAAGCAAAATTGCGTTTTTCGTTTTAATTTCCCCACAAAAATTGTGTTTTTTGGTTGCGCCATACATTTTATGATATAATGAGTAATTTCATTACAAAGGACAACTGGTCGCGCAAAAAACAAGCCCTCATACTAGTCTGTGGATGAAAATATAAAAGAGTTATGATTTTTAGAAGGCGAGGAGGAAAAAATGAAAACGTAAAAATTAAATTGTCTGAGTCCTTAAGGCCAAAATGGGCTGAGTCCTTAAGGGGCGGCGCCGCACGCTATTAACCCTTTAGCCGCGCGCTCAGAGCTGAGCTAAATGGTGAAACCGAAAGTGGCCGGCTAGCTCAGTCGGGCTGTTCGGGATAGCCGCGGCTAATCGCGGCATCCCGAACAGCTGACAGGACAGCGGGAGGGCCCCTTCCTGCCTCCTCGCTGTCCGATCGCCGAATGACTGCTCAGTGCCTGAGATCCAGGCCTGAGCAGTCATGCGGCAGAATCGTTGATCACTGGTTTCTTATGAGAAACCAGTGATCAGCATAGAAGATCAGTGTGTGCAGTGTTATAGGTCCCTATGGGACCTATAACACTGCAAAAAAAAGTGAAAAAAAAGTGAATAAAGATCATTTAACTCCTCCCCTATTAAAAGTTTGAATCACCCCCCTTTTCCAATAAAAAAAAAAAAACACATTGTAAATAAAAATTAAAATAAACATATGTGGTATCACCGCGTGCAGAAATGTCCGAATTATAAAAATATATCATTAATTAAACCGATCGGTCAATGGCGTGCGCACAAAAAAATTCCAAAGTCCAAAATAGTGCATTTTTGGTCACTTTTTATATCATTTAAAAATGAATAAAAAGCGATCAATAAGTCCTATCAATGCAAAAATTGTACCGTTAAAAACTTCAGATCACGGCGCAAAAAATTAGCCCTCATACCGCCCCATACACGGAAAAATAAAAAAGTTATAGGGGTCAGAAGATGACAATTTTAAACGTATTAATTTTCCTGCATGTAGTTATGATTTTTTCCAGAAGACCGACAAAATCAAACCTATATAAGTAGGGTATCATTTTAATCGTATTGGACCTACAGAATAAAGATAAGGTGTCATTTTTACCGAAAAATGTACTACGTAGAAACGGAAGCCCCCAAAAGTTACAAAACTGCGTTTTTTTTTTCAATTTTGTCGCACAATAATTTTTTTTTCCGTTTCACCGTAGATTTTTGGGCATAATGACTGACATCATTACAAAGTAGAATTGGTGGCACAAAAAATAAGCCATCATATGGATTTTTAGGTGCAAAATTGAAAGAGTTATGATTTTTTAAAGGCAAGGAGCAAAAAACGAAAATGCAAAAACGGAAAAAACCCCGGTCCTTAAGGGGTTAAAGGCATTATCCAGGAAAAACTTTTTTTTATATATATATCAACTGGCACCAGAAAGTTAAACAGATTTGTAAATTACTTCTATTAAAAAAATCTTAATCCTTTCAGTACTTGTGAGCTTCTGAAGTTCTCTTCTGTCTAAGTGCTCTCTAATGACACGTGTCTCGGGAACCGTCCAGTTTAGAAGAGGTTTACAATGGGGATTTGCTTCTAAACTGGGCGGTTCATGAGACAGGTGTCATCAGAGAGCACTTAGACAGAAAAGAACAAACTTAACTTCAGAAGCTCAGAAGTATTGAAATGATTAAGATTTTTTAATAGAAGTAATTTACAAATCTGTTTAACTTTCTGGATAAGGCAGTTGATATATATATATAAAAAAAAGTTTTCCAGTGGAGTACCCCTTTAAGGATCTTCAATGCAGCAGAGTTTTTTTGTAGTCTTTTCCAGGTAAGTGCCACTAAACAGTCTTGTCTCTGAGTTGTACAGGCAGTTTTGTCCCCCTCAGTTTTCCGCCCCGGAGATTCTGAGTGCGGCCAGCGCCGACCGCGCGGACACTGCAGTCTCCAAAAGACTGCAATGTGTTCCGCGAGTATTTCCGCCTGAAGAAAGAGCAACGCCATTATTCGGGCGGAAATTTCCAAGCGGATTTTACGTTCACAAATTCCGCTTCACAAATTCCGAAGTGTGAATTTGTGAACGGAAACCCATTCACTACACTATACATTTTAGCAAGCGGAATTTCCGCCTGCAATTTCTAAGCGGAATTGCAGGGGGAAATTCCGTAGTCTGAACCTAGCCTAAGTGTTCATTCTTAGAAAATATAAGCTTCCACCCTGAATGTCTCTGGATGGTTGAAAAATAAAAAAATATAGAGACACTATCATGGAGGCACCATCAAAATGCAGCAATTCCAGGAGCTATATTTCAGTTCACTGTGGATAAGGTTCCCTGTATGGAATTATCTCATTAGTATGACATTACATTAGATCAGTGGTCTTCAACCTGTGGACCTCCAGATGTTGCAAAACTACAACTCCCAGCATGCCCGGACAGCCAAAGGCTGTCCGGGCATGCTGGGAGTTGTAGTTTTGCAACAACTGGAGGTCCGCAGGTTGGAGACCACTGCATTAGATCCTTCAAGCAGTAATATGATTAGATGGGGTGCCCAGGAGGGGTTAAGACTATACCCTTCCCACAGGTCTCTTAGGATACGATAGCAATTTGATGAAAACTTCCACCCATAGATATCAGCCCTAATACTACCGGTAACATGCATGTGATGCCTTTGCGTAAACCTTTCATATATCTATGTACTGTTGACCAGTGGGGCTGACATGATTTGTATACAGGCTTATTTGAGTATAGTATTGGCTGATAAGACTTCTTTAGCCACTGCAGAGGTCATACCAGTACTATCAGCCCCTACAGTCAAACTATCTCCTAAAAAGGTCATATTGGTGTAACCTTTGTAGGCACTGGAATGACCTCTGGAGAGGCTTATATGTGCTTTGTATGAGCTGACAGGAACTTTGCAAGCCAAAAGTGTGATGTTGATGTAATTTGTAGTCTTTATATGACTGGATGCGATAGTACTGTAGGACGCTGGTGGGGACTGATGCATACAACTGACTAACAATTGGGTCATTGGGTTTGATCATGGTGTCCATAGTTTTAAAAGAAAACTGTCACATATTTTCTCCCGCACTATTCACCGGTATAGGTGGATAGTGCGGGAGACGCTGATTAAAACGAGCCCTACCTTGGTCTGATCCGCGCCGCCGTTCGCCCGCATTTGTAGTTATAATCTCTGTGTATATCCGGCTGTAACTGGCAAAGGCGGGGCTTCTGCGGGCTAACGGACACTGACGTCAGCGCCGCTCATGAATATTCATCCCTCCTGTTCTCCCTCTCTTCGCCGCTCCTAACCAGAGGGAGGGATGAATATTCATGAGCGGCGCTGACGTCAGTGTCAGTTAGCCCGCAGAAGCACTGCCTTTGCCAGTTACAGCCGGATATACAGAGATTAAAACTACAATTGCGGGCGAACGGCGGCGCGGATCAGACCAAGGTAGGGCTCGTTTTAATCAGCGTCTCCAGCACTATCCACCAGTACATGTGGATAGTGCGGGAGAAAATATGTGACAGTTTTCCTTTAAAGGGGTATACTGGCTTTATACATCTTATCCCCTATCCAAAGTATAGGGGATAAGATGTATGATCGCATGGATCCCGCCTCTGGGGACCCCCGCGATCTCGATGCAGCCCCCAGCATTCTGTGCCGCATGCTGCCTCCGAGACAGGGACGTGACATCTCTACCACACCCCCCCCCCCCCCCCACTCCATTCATGTCTATCGGAGGGAACATGACGGCCGCCACGCCCCCTCCCATAGACATGAATAGAGGGGGCGTAGTGTGGTGCAACGTCACTAGAGGGCGTGGCCATGACGTCACGTCCCCCGTCTCGGAGGCAGCATGCGGCACAGAATGCTGGGGGCTGCACTGAGATCGTGGGGGTCCCCAGCGGCAGCACCCCTGCGATTATACATCTTATCCCCTATCCTTTGGATAGGGGATGAGATGCATTAAACCGGAATAACCCTTTAACTGAAGAATAGCACTGCATGTTGTGCTTTTCTCATAGTGACATATGGAAGGGAAGCTGTGATGTGATCTGGGCTGGATGGATAATATAAAGTAAAAAAAGAGCTATCACGATGAGAGATGATGTCACTGGACTTACGGCGGAGCTGGCAGCTCTCCTGACTTGACTATAAAAGTAATTACTTGTTGCCCCATAAAATAACAATTCTTGTAAATAAAAGAACAATTTCTTATGGCATTAATCTGTTATTCCTCCTGGAAATGTTTGAAATGATTGATTTTAACAATAAAGCTACAGCTGTATACAGTGGAGGACAGCCATAGCCCATAATCAATTAGTACTACACATTTTCTCTGTATGGCCCAGATGTGACAGCTTTGTGTTCTTCTTTATCAATAGGATGTATTACTGTCATCTGATACTGTCATCTATGAGTAGATACTGTACACGCTACCGTGTGATTTCCATTCATGACAGATACCACTATGCTGGGGCTAACAGAGCCTAATCTGGCTATTGACAAGAGAAAGAGTAACAGTCTGATGTTCATTTATTTAAACATTTCCAGGAAGAATAGCAGAGGATCAACATGATACAGAGTGAGAAAAAAGATGCTTCAGAATTGTTGTTTCATGGAAAATATAAATGTTTACTAAAGCAGATATGTCAAGAGAGGCCAAAGATTATATGTCATTTCTATGTATTCTGCTAGTGACTGTGTCTGAACAGTGCTGTATTCTCTGGTATGGTCTGCAGTGTGATACTACCTGTATGGACTGGGTAACTAACTATTAGATCAGTGGTCTCCAAACTGTGGACCTCCAGATGTTGCAAATCTACAACTCCCAGCATGTTTGGACAGCTAACGGCTGTCCGAGCATTCTGGGAGTTGTAGTGTTGCAACATCTAAAGGTCCACAATTTGGGGACTACTGCACTCACAGTAAGACAGTATTATTGGTTATATTAGCCCACACCTATCCCTGACTATGTGAGTCAGTGCTTTTAGGTTCTACCCGTTTCTTCCTTTTTGTGTTGATGGAGTGGTTTCAATACTTAAAGGGGTACTCTGGAGGAAAAACATTTTTCAAATCAACTGCTGCCAGAAAGTTATACAAATTAGTGAATTATTTTAATCTGAAAATCTCAATCCTTCCAGTACTTATCAGCTACTGTATGCTGTGTAGTTCTTTCCAGTCTGGCCACAGTGCTCTCTGTTGCCACCTCTGTCTGTGTCAGGTACTGTCCAGAGCAGGAGAAGTTTGCTATGGGGATTTGCTCCTACGCTGGACAGTTTCTGAAACAGACAGAGGTGTCAACAGAGAGCACTGTGGTCAGACTGAAAAGAACTATACAACTTCCTCTGTAGCATACAGCAGCTGATAAGTACTGTAAGGATTAAGATTTTTTAATAGAAGTAATTTACAAAACGGTTTAACTTTCTGGCACCAGTTGATTAGAAAAACAATTTTCTTTTCCCAGAGTACCCCTTTAAGGTAGTGACAATGGGTGGGACAAAATAGTGCAGAACTTGCAGTGTGTGCCTCTATTGTACATGGGTTTGTGTGTCAGGACTAGAGATGAGCAAACTTACAGTAAATTCGATTCGTCACGAACTTCTCAGCTCGGCGGCTGCTGACTTTTCCTGCATAAATTAGTTCAGCTTTACGGTGCTCCGGTGGGCTGGAAAAGGTGGATACAGTCCTAGGAAAGAGTCTCCTAGGACTGTATCCACCTTTTCCAGCCACCGGAGCACCTGAAAGCTGAACTAATTTATGCAGGAAAAGTCATCAACTGCCGAGCCGAGAAGTTCGTGACAAATCGAATTTACTGTAAGTTCGCTCATCTCTAGTCAGGACTGTTTTTTTGTCCTAGTCTGGCCTTGGATGCTTAGAAAAACGTGTGAAAGTGCAGAACAATAACCCAGAAGTAACTGTATGGATATAAAATGGGAAAGGGTATCAGGTAAACTAGTGAAAACAAATGCACTTAGCTTATCAGCTGGTAGATACAGAACAGCAAGGATGCAATTAATCAACAATGGCATCTCAAGTATGTCCAGCGGGTTTATTAAAGTAAAGTGCCAACAAGAACTGCAGAGTGGGAACTAATGAGTCACCTAGCAACATGCCAGCACTGTAAAGAAGGGAGGGACGCCCAGCGTTACAGTACCAGGGTCCAGCACGGATATCTCACGGGGGTACCCGCTGCCAAAAATGGCCCAAACTAGTATGCAGAGTCTTGTATAATCAAAATGAATATTTTGACATTGTAACAATTATACTCATTGAACAATTCAACAGGAAGAGCCCGGTTTCCTCTCGTTCTCTATTTTATTACAAAAGGAAGCCCCGACCATTCTCCTGCTAGAGGCCTCTCCAGGCAGCAACTGATTTACAGGCAGATCTCAGGTTTAGCAAATATAATCTTATGTCTGCCTATAAACAGATGGTTAAGAGAAAAATGCACTTTAGGCTCAGACACGAGGTGGCGGGGATCATCCTAAACAGCAGAGGATAAGATTAGACTTATACACACCAAGAAACACACCTAATGTACAGCAGATAGCAGGGCTTAGCAGCCACGGTGCACAGATAGGCTCGACCAATGTTTGGCATTTCAGAGCAAATTGATTGTTTCGATATGTGTGGTCTGGGAAATCTGCGATGGATTCGGCAGCTAAATGGATATCCCCGGAAATGTCACTACCAGTGTGAACGAGAGAATTCCCACTAAGGGTCTATTCACACGTACAGTATCCTGCGCATATTTGATGTGCAGGATTTAAAGCTGTGTTCAGTCAGTTAGGCTGGGTTCACTTCACCTTTTTCTCTATACGGGACCGCATACGGCTGGGGGGAGCTAAGAACTTGCGCTCCTGTATCCCTGCCGTATGCGGTCCTGTATGTAATTCATTTCAATGAGCCGATCGGAGTGAACCGTTCTGCTCATTTTTTCCCGTATGCGGTTTTCTACCAGACCTAAAACCGTAGTCAACCACGGTTTTAGATCCGGTAGAAAACCGCATACGGGGAAAAATGAGCCGACCAGTTCACTCAAGTCGGATGGAGAAATCGTGATGTGTACGCAGCCTTAAAGAAAAGTCTGTGTTGCCCATAGCAACCAATTCCAGCTCATTTTTACCAGATCGGTGTAAGAAATGAAAGCTGAGCTGTGTTAGTTGCTATGAGGCCATGTATGTGTATTGTGTAAACAATGAATGTACTAAGAATTTCTTCTATAGCAGTGGTCTTCAAATGCGGACCTCCAGATGTTGCAAGACTACAATCCCCAGCCTGCATATTCAGTATACATTCAGATTGCAGCATACCATATGTGAGTATAAAGCACCAACCTATTAGTGATAACTGTAAAAAAGCAACAAGCGACCTGGCTGCCCAAAGCAGTGGTCTATAAAATATGGACCTCCCGATGTTGCAAAACTACAACTCCCAGCATGCCCGGACAGCCAACGGCTGGGAGTTGTGGTTTTGTAACATCTGGAGATCCACAGTCTGCAAACCACTACCCTATAATCACAACATATAAAAACAACTTGTATCCATTCAGGACAGCTATTTGGGGAATATGATCTTGGTGAGTGTCTTCTGCCGAGCGCTTGCAGTGATTGTTATAGACTACAAAATGACACTTTAAATCTAATTTGCGTAATGAAATAATCGCCATTCAGTCCACCATACTGTCTCTAACCGTAAGAGGTTACCGTCACCACAAACTTCATTACATAGATGTTGTACTGTGTAATAAAGAACATAAAAACATGTGCAATTGATCACAGTGTATAATGCAAATAATATTCATGTCTGTGTACTCACTAAGTAAACAGTAAATGCATTGGTTGCAGATATGGTCCGTGAAATCCTGCGCCATTTGGCATACGGTACTGACTTCATATAATCCATGAACCGAGTTAGAACAGGATGCCGTGCTGAACATCTTCTACAGGTTTCATGTACAATCTGTTAGGTGTAGTCTGCAATCCTCAAAGCTGGGAATCCTCATTCAGATTGCAGCACACCATATGTGAGTATAAAGAACCGACCTCTCAGTGATAACTGGAGGAAAGCAACTAGCAATCTGGCTACCCTTACAGCTCCCAAAGAGTGGTCTCCAAACCGCAGCCCTCCAGATGTTACAAAACTACAACTCCCAGCATGTATACTCATACCTCCCAACTTTTGCTTAGAGCAAAGAGGGACAAGCCACGCCCTCAGCCACACCCTAACCATGCCCTAAGCCACACCCCTAACCACACCTAGTCTCCTTTCAAATTCACACAAGGGTAGGTATTTTACAATGCGGATCCGCCAGTGACCCGACCCATAGTGAGCCTACTGCAAAATGGCGAAAAACCACTTGACCCCCCTTGCCTTGCCCACTGGCCTGCTTGGAGCGGCAGATTGCTGCCACACTTGGGGCCTTTGAGTTGTTGTGTGCACTCAGACATGGCGGTGTAGTAGCTGTATCCTTTCCCTCATTGATTCACCAATGTCCAAGCGATATTGCCCGGCTTATCAGCATGTGAGAACATGGCTTTAAATGGGCACTGTCAGATTTAAAAACTTTTGATATGTTGTAAAGCATGCAAAACCAATAGGGTTTGCAATTGCTTTCATTAGAAAACTTTCAGTATTTCATACTGAAAAAGCCAGTCAAACAACTGCCCCCCCCCCCCTGCCTGCTTGGACACATACTAGTCCTGCTGTGTCCATGCATCATCACCTATGTCATGGACACACTTCCTTGATTGACAGCTGTGAGCGCAGGGTTCACAGCTGGAGAAAAAATCCTCCCACTGTCAGCTTGTGTCCCGCTACTGTCAGTGAGGACAAGCTGGGAGTTGTAGTTTTGCTAAAGTTAAGGGAGATGTGAGCAGACAGCATACTGAGGGAGGGGGCGGAGACCTGCACAGTGAGGCCACGCCCCCTCCATTTGAAAGGAATTCAGACTAGTGAGCTAAATTAAAAGTGTAATAAAAATAAATAAATAAAGGTGCTAGACACAAAAAAATTTGAGGTACATGGTCAGGATTAGGTACTGAGTGATATATTTAAAAAAAAAAATTGGTGGATCTGACGGGTACGCTTTAACTCCTTAAGCATACCTGTACGCCCTGAGTCCACTCCCTTTCTATAACGCAGGGCCACTGCATGGCCCCGCGTCATAGCGGGTGGGGCCCAGCCTCTAACAACGGCGGGGACCCGTGGCTAATAGCGATCAGTGCCACGCGCTATTAACCTTTTTGAAGCATTCAAAGTTGATTACTGTGTCTTAAGTGAAAGTAAACTGCTCCTGGCTAGCTCAGCGGGCTGTTCGGGACCGCCGCAGCGAAATTGCGGTGTGCTGAACAACTGGCAGACACAAGTAGGGTCCCTACCTGCCTCCTGCATCACCGATCGCCGAATGACTGCTCAGTGCATGAGATCCAGGCATGAGCAGTCAAGTGGCAGAATCATTGATCAATGTTATCCTATGAGATAACAAAGATCGATGTAAAAGATCAGTGTGTGCAGTGCAATAGCCAGTAAAGTGAGCTATAACACTGCAAAAAAAAAGTTAATAAAGACCATTTAACCCCTTCCCAAATAAAAGTTTGAATCACCCCCCTTTTCCCATTTAAAAAAAAACAAAAACTGTGTAAATAAAAATAAACATGTGATATTGCCGTGTGCGGAAATGTCCGAATTATAAAAATATATTGTTAATTTAACTGCACGGTCAATGGCGTACGCGCAAAACATTTCCAATGTCCAAAATAGCGTATTTTTGGGCACTTTTCATACCATGAAAAAATGAATAAAAAGCGATCAAAAAGTCAGATCAATACAAAAATGGTACCGCTAAAAACTTTAGATCACGGCGCAAAAAATGAGCCCTCATACCGCCCTAAATGCAGAAAAATAAACAAGTTATAGGGGTCAGAAATGACAATTTTAAACGTATAAATTTGATATCATTTTAATCGTATGGACCTACAGAATAAAGAGAAGGTGTAATTTTTTACCGGAAAATGTACTGCATAGAAGCGGAAGCCCCCAAAAGTCACAAACTGGCCTTTTTTCTTCAATTTTGTCGCACAATGATTTTTTTTCCGTTTCGCCATAGATTTTTGGGTAAAATGACTGATTTCATTACAAACTAGAATTGGTGGCGCAAAATCCATCATGTGGATTTTTAGGTGCAAAATTGAAAGAATTATGTTTTTTTTAAAGGCAAGGAGTTAAAAACAAAAGTGCAAAAACAGAAAAACCCTCAGTCCTTAAGGGGTTAAAGGGGTACTCCGGTGGAAAACATTTTTTTTTTTTTTTTTGTTAAATGAACTGGTACCCGTAAGTTAAACAGATTTGTAAATGAGATCATTTCTGCAGATCATCTCAACAGACATAAAGTGCATATAGTATTCTGCAGATCATCTCACCAGGCATAAGGCTCACCTAGCATCCTGCAGATCAGCCTGCAGACATTTGGCCCGGATCCCTGCTGCCATCTGTACCACCCTGATGGGTATCACCCTCTTTTTCTGGTGGACCCTGCTCATGCTGGACTTCGTGGTAGCTGGCCTGCTGGACTTTAGGCTGCAGTTTCAGGACTCTGGCAGCGGCATAGGAGCACACAGCCAAACACTAAAGGCCCTGGTGTACTGGTGGTGCTGCTTCCAGATTGGCTTCTGAACGATCATGTGACCTGCCTCCCTTCGATCATGTGACCTGCCTCCCCTTCTCTGGGAGTAAGGTGTTTTGGCTCTTTGCAGCCGCTTCTGAATTAAACTTCCAGGCTCTGCAGTGTTTCCTTGTGAGGACCGTTCCGGGACAGTGGGACATGACCCCAAAAACTGGAATGTCCCGCTGGATCCGGGACGGTTAGGAGGTTTGTATACTCAGTATACTGTACATTCAGATTGCAGCGCACCATATGTGAGTATAAAGCACTAATGATAACTGTAGAAAATCAACAAGCCATCTGGCTACCCTTACAGCTCCCATAGAGCAGTGGTCTCCAAACCGCAGCCCTCCAGATGTTGCATAAAACTACAACTCCTAGCATGTATATATTAGGATACATTCAATTGCAGCGTACCATATGTGAGTATAAAGCACCAATTTGTTAGTAATAACTGTAGGAAATCAACAAGCAATCTGGCTACCCTTACAGCAGTGGTCTCCAAACTGTGGCCTTCCAGATGTTGCAAAACTACAGCTCCCAGCATGCACAGTCAGTATACATTCAGATTGCAGCTTACCATATATGAGTACAAAGTACCAACTTGTAAGTGATAACTGTAGGAAAGAAACAAGCAATCCAGCTCCCATAATGCAGTGGCCTCCAAACTGGGGCCCTCCAGATGTTGCAAAGCTACAACTCCCAGCATGTCCGCACATGCTTGGAGCTGTAGTTTTGCAATTTCTGGAGGGCCCCAATTTAGAGACCACTAATATAAGATGTCCACCAGCTTTTCCAAACTCCTGACTGGCAGTGCTAGTGACTCGGTTATACTGGAAAGGGTGATACATTGCAACAATCAGACTTACTTTTCAGCCTTTAAAAAAAATTTTTTTTTAAATAAAATAAAATAAAAAAAATGAATAGAATTTAGCTGTTCTTCTGATTCAAACATATACTTCCATAGGGTTCTAAGGTTCACTAAGTTCAGGTATGTGAAACAGTTTCACAGGTCTGAAATGGGTCCAAGATGATAAGGATCAAGACGCTATAATCTGCTAGAAAACAACAACGGACTTTTCATAAAAAATACAGTTTTTCTTATTGCCGGACTACAGGATGCAGATTGGCAAAACGTCAGCATTCATCGTCTGCCTTAAAGGGGTACTCCAGTGGAAAACATTATTATTATTTTTCTTTTCAAATCAACTGATGCCAGAAAGTTAAAAAGATTTGTAAATTACTTCACTTTAAAAATCGTAATCCTTCCAGTACTTATCAGCTGCTGTATGCTCCACAGGAAGTTGTCTTTCTTTCTGGAGTTATTTTCACTCTGAAGACCACAGTGCTCTCTGCTGACACCTTTGTCCATGTCAGGAACTGTCCAGAGCAGGATAGGTTTGCTATGGGGATTTGCTTGTACTCTGTGTGGACAGAGGTGTCAGCAGAGAGCACTGTGGTCAGACAGAAAGTAAATTCAAAAAGAAAAGAACTTCTTCTGGAGCATACAGCAGCTGATAAGTACTGGAAGGGTTAAGATTTTTAAATAGAAGTTTATGGGGATTTGCTCTTACATACTGGAAGAATTACAATGTTTTAATTGAAGTCATTTACAAATCTGTTTAACTTTCTGGCACCAGTTGATTTAAAATAACAATAATAATAATAATAATAATGTTTTCCAGCGGAGTACCCCTTTAAAACCATAAACAAATCAGTATTCATTCTTGACATTTTTAGTCTAATAGGTATGTCTATAATAATGACTAGTAATAATCTGAGCGCCTGCTTGGTCAAGTTCTCCAGGGGGGTGCTCTTATTAATAACACCGGCTACATCTGTCTAGTGTATTCTGAAATGTGAATGCGGCTCCATTGGAAACTCCCAGTAAAGCTATTACTTGTCTGAGATGTAAGGGAAGAAGCCATGCAAACATCAACTTTACCCTCGAACTGAAGATCTTAAAATGCTTCACTAGTAAAACATTTGTTTTTCATTTGAGGTAAGACTTGCGCTTACCAGAAAAAGCCATAACTCGCATGTAGAAGGGCTCTGTAAGCAAAAGAACATTTCTCAGGCTACTGCGACCAGAAAGACTTCAGCATTGGCTAGAAACCTGAGCTCTCCAGAGAAGAGTTTATTCCACCACTGAAAGTTGCAATGAAACACTGAGCACGTCAGCTATTGAACCGGAGTAGTTTCCAGAGGTTTAGTCAGTGCTAAGGACAGTGTTTCCCAACCAGGATGCCTCCAGCAGTTGCAAAACTACAACTCCCAGCATGCCCGGACAGCCGACGGCTGTCCGGGCATGCTGGGAGTTGTAGTTTTGCAGCCGTTGGGGGCACCCTGGTTGGAAAACACCAGCATAGGAGACAGCTGGCCTCAAAAAGCTGCACAATGGCATTTCACTGCAAAACAGAAACGAAGACCTAAGGTGTAACTCCGCTAATAAATGAAATTACGTCCATTAACACGCATAGGATAATCGCCATCTGCCTTAACCCAGACACACGAGAGGTACACAAGCCATGGAGCTGTTAGTAGGGTCAAAAAAATCCATCCGTCATATAAAAAAAAGACACATGGTAGATGGAGGCCACTGTTACAGATTTTGTATTAGAGCTTCATAATACACCTCTATGTCGCTGTCAAGCTTACAATAAGACAAAGTGTACTAAGCTATAATATACACGTAAACACCAAACGGAAGGAAGCTCAGCGGGAGCTGTCATTCTCCTGAGCTGTCCAGCACCCATCAATCTTCCCTTTTACTTACATAGTAAAATTGAGGGATTATAAAGTATAAAAACAGACTATAAACAAGAAGACGCCAAAGCAGACTAAAGAAGGAGTTCAGTAACTCTAATACCAATGCACAGTACAAATGGTAACACAAAAAATCTTACCTCTGCTTTCTGAGTCCTGGGGAAACTGCTTTCTTTCTCAATGGCATACACATCCAGCAGGTATAGCTTTGCTCCGCGCTCCCTGTCCAGAACGGCAGCAGTTTGGATGACACCCGTATTGCGCCCAATGGTGAATAAGCGGCCAACAGTTTTGCCTTCACATTTTACGGAAACAATGAAGTATTCCACTGTAGTCTCTGAGCCTCGGTAACTGGATGCGTCAAGGGATATTACATTTGTACCAACAGGTTCCCCCTCTTTTAAAATAGTTATATATTTTGGCTGGGTAAAGACTGGGCCATCGGTGCCTTGAAGAATAATGGTTAGCTCGGTGGTTGTTCTCTTTCTTTCAAGTCCTAAGTCGGTGGCGGCCACAATAAGGTGGTAGATAAGATGTGATGGAACCATGGCAGAGGCCACCCTTAAGTCCCCGCTGTAACGGTCCACAATGAAAGTCTCAGTGTCTCCATTGACAATTTCATATTCTATCTCCCCATTTGGACCCTCGTCGGGGTCAAAAGCTGTAACTGTGGTCAGGACAGAGCCAATAACCAGAGAAGGATCTGCAGCAAAAGCATTCTGGGAAACAAAGGTAGGAACATTGTCATTGATATCATTAACTAATATGGTTATGTTTTTCAGGGCATATTTTCTGGTCTCAACGGGTACAGCTTGGTCACTGGCTCTTACAGTAAGTTCAAAAAGATTGGAGAACTCTCGGTCAATTTCTGCATTGGTGAAAACGATGCCTCGCACCTCATCAATGACAAAATGACTGCCCCTTGGTTTTTGGTGGATGATGGCATAGTTGAGTTCACCATTGATGTCAGCATCAGGATCAGTGGCAGTCACAGTCAAAATGGAGGTACCAATAGGGACATTCTCAGTTACTGACTTGAAGATGTCTCCGTCTGGAAAGCTGGGTGGGTTGTCATTGAAGTCCCTGACTTGTATGACAACCGACATGGTAGAGGAGCGGGGTGGCCTGCCATTATCTTTCGCTGTGATGTTTAGTTTGTATAAGGACTGTGTTTCAAAGTCCAACTTCTTGGCCAGGAAGATGCTTCCAGTGTTGGGACTAATACTGAAGGTCCCATGGTTATTAGTCCCTGTAATACTATAGTGAATATCAGCATTGTCGCCAGAGTCAGAATCTGTAGCTGCAGCTGAAGACACCAGTTCTCCAACCCTCATATTTTCTAAGACATCTATAAATAGGGCTGACCTGGGAAAAGAAGGCGTGTTATCATTTTCGTCAAGTATATCAATACTTAAGGTGCATGTTGAGGTTAAGGGGGCATTCCCAGAATCCACACCTTGGATGATAATAGAATAGGCAGCTGTGGCTTCATAATCCAATTTCCCTATCAGGGATACCTGCCCTGTGCTGCTGTCAATAGAAAAATGATTTTCCTCATTTCCTTTGATAATGGAATAGCTTATTAGGCCATTATTTCCCTCATCTACATCAGAAGAAGAGACACGTAACACTGGGGTCATGTTGGCTGCTAATTCGGATATACTGGCTTGGTAGAGCTCTTTGGAGAATTTAGGAGAGTTATCATTGATGTCTTTAATGTAGATCTGAACAGTAGCTTGATCTTTCAGTGGTTTGGGTAAACCTAGGTCAGTTGAGACCAGTTTAAGAGTAAATGTGGCTGCTCCCCTTTGTCTCATAAGAGTCTCTCTGTCAAATTGATGCGTGCTGGTTATGTCCCCTGTTATGGTGTTCAGTTCAAAGTCTGGTTGCATAGTTTCAAATGCATACATGATGTCACCATTAGACCCAAAGTCCTTATCCACCGCAAAGACTCTACCAATAAATGACCCACCTCTTTGTTCCTCTTCAAAGTAGAAAACATAGTTTGTGCTATTAAATAATGGTCTATTATCATTGACATCCTCAAGAATTATGGTAACATTTACTGTGGCTCTAAGGGGTTCTACAGCTCTGTCTGAAGCAGTAATAACCAAAACATATATATCTTTCACTTCTCTGTCCAGTTCACTCTTTACATATAACTGTCCATCAGGAAATATTCCAAATGCATCCCCCACATTCCCATCTGTAATATGATATGTAATCTCCCCATTGGCCCCGGAATCTTTGTCAGATGCATGCACTTTAAAGAACCTTGAATTAACTGGTTCAGACTCTAAGAGAGTAACTTCATATGAAATTTGGTCAAAGACAGGAGGGTTATCATTGACATCATGTACAGAGACAGTTAATATAAAGCTGGAAGACAGCTGAGGAACACCCATGTCTAATGCCAAAATTTCTACTTGGTATGATCCAGCATTGACATCTAAGACTCCGGTTATGCTCACTGCACCACTGACTTGATCCACTTGAAACAAGTCTAGAGGGTTCTGTTTTAAGCTGTAAGCAATCCTGCCATTTACACCTTCATCTGGATCAATGGCCTTAGCTTGAAAGATAATGTGACCCGTTTTCCAGTTTTCTACCACATTTACACTTTCCACCGCATGCAGAAAGTGGGGAGCATTGTCATTCAAGTCTTTGACTGTGATATTAACAATGGCTTCACCAGTTACTGCCCCACCGGTGGCCACAATCTTAAGGTGGTAAGAGCCCTGTTCTTCTCGATCAACCACACCTGCTGTCATGATCAGTCCATTGTTCTTATCTATTGTAAAAATCCCCTTTTGGTCCCCTGTAGTTATAAGGTATGTGATATTTGTATTAAGATCCATAGTGGTTGCTGTAACGGTTCCGACATTATATCCTGAAGGCACATTTTCAAACATAACAAAAGTATATGTGTCCTGGGTAAAGGCAGGTGGGTTGTCCTGGGTGTCTAGCACAGTGATAGTGACAATGGCATGATTATGAGATTGTAGGCCTCCTCCATCAGTGGCTAGAATCTTTAGCTGGTAAGCTGTTTTTTCCTCCCTGTCTAAAGCAGCCTTTGTAGTAATAACTCCTGTCTCAGCATTGATTTGGAATTTGGAAGTGTCCCCTACTTTAATGGAATATTTGACTGTGCCGTTTATACCCAAGTCAGAATCAGCTGCCGTCACTGCAATAACAAAACTTGCAGGTGGTTCATTCTCTTGAATGTTGGCAAAGTACTGCACAGGATAAAAAACAGGACTATTGTCATTTACATCCAATAGAGTAACAGTGATTTTAGCTGAGGATGAAAGGGGTGGGGATCCGAGATCAGTAGCCAGCACTGCCAAAGTACAGTTTTCTTGATGCTCCCTGTCCATCTCTGCTCTTGTACTAAGCAGGCCAGATAAAGGGTCCAGGCGGAACAATGCTTGGCATGGGCTTGGGTTATCAGAATCAAGGTAGAAACGGATAGTGCCATTGCTTCCAAGATCACCATCCATGGCCTTTAGTGTGATCAGTTCAGTACCAATAAGGGAATTTTCTGGTATGGAGACCCACTGATGGTTATCCCCTTGAAGGCCAGCAAATGTGGGCCTTTGATCATTTACATCCAAGAGATTCACAAGTAAAGTAGCATAACTTGTTTTTGGTTGAGGGCCTTGATCCCGTGCACTGATATTAAGAAGCAACTGTGGAGCTGTTTCACGGTCTAAAGTGGCTATACTGGTCACCAGTCCACTGTTTTCACTGATGGAAAACCATCCCAGCTTATTTCCAGATACAATGGAGTATCGTAGGTTGGCATTGAGGCCAGTATCCCCATCTGTAGCTGAAACTCCACAGATATAAGAACCAGGTGGTAAGTCCTCATTGATTTCCACTTTACTTTGCGGCTCCTGGAAGACTGGCGGATGATCATTGATATCATTCACATAGATGACAAGGCTAGCCACTGATGACCTTGGCCTAGGATGACCCTGATCAGACACACTTACAGTCAAGTTGTAAGAAGGTATGCGCTCTCGGTCCAGTGCGCTCGCCACTTTGATTAGGCTTAAGTTGGGCACCTTCAACGTCTGTACCTCAAAGTGGCGCTGCTCATTTCCTCCTAGTATAGCCACTGTGACATTTCCATTTGCAGCAGGTGAGTCTGAGTCAGTGACAGTAAGTAGAGCCACCACAGTGCCAACCTGTGCATTCTCATCCACCGATGCATAACGTGAGTTGGCAGGGAAATAGCGGAACTTTACAACAGGATCATTATCATTAACATCAATCAAGGAGACGACGGCTTCAGAGCGGCCGATTAGTGGTGGGGCTCCAAGGTCTTTGGCCTCGATGCTTAGAGTATATTGTTGTTGACTTTCATAGTCCAATGGTTCCCTAATGGTAACAAGTCCACTTTCTGGGTCAATCTGAAAAGGGGTTCCTTCTGCAAGTTGGTATAAAATTGCAGCATTATCCCCTTCATCTCTGTCAGTGGCCTCTACTTTAAGAACACTTGAACCCACAGGAGCATCTTCTTCAACTCTAGCTCTGTACTGAGAACTACTAAACATTGGTGGGTTGTCATTGATATCCTGCACTGTTACATTAACTTGTAAGTGGCCTACTTTTTTGGGTGTACCTTTGTCTTCGACTTCAACCACCAAATAATAACATGGAACAGTCTCTCTGTCTAATGGACCTTGTGACATTAAATGGAGAAAAGCACCATCCCCACTTGGATTAACTGTAATTCCCAATTTGAAGCGGCCATCCTGATTTCCCGACACGATACGGTAAGAGCGGTGATCTACACCATTGGTACCAGCATCGGAATCAGTTGCAGTGTCCAGGATAACTTGCCTTCCTCCTTGTGTATCCTCTTTAAAAGACACCACGATGGAGGGATCAGGAAACACAGGTGAATTGTCATTGATATCCAGGACTGTAATACGAACTTCAGTGGGATATGTCGGCTGACTAGACAGAACAACCAAATTGATAACATCACTGGTAAGACTCTCTCTGTCTATGGTCGAGGTGGTGTATATAGAGCCAGAAGAGGAGTTAATGCTGAACAGTGCATGAGATTCGCTCAGTCTGTAGGTAAACCCTGGTTTAGTGCTGATAGTGCCTACATAGGTCCCTGACGGCTGCTCCTCCAGAACTTGGAATATCTGTCGAGGTTGGGAGCTGCCTGATGCTCCGGGCACAGAGATTAACAAAAGAGACACTAAGAAATGCATGAGTGAAAGTTCATGGGGGTTAGCTGTCCTTACACATAGGGGACTCATGTTGTCCATGCAAGTCCATGCAGGGTATCACAAAGGTGTTAAAGCATCCACTTACTGCGTTCTAGTGAAAGCAATGCATCCGACTGTTATAGGGACAGCACTGAGTGTAGAAAGTGCAGATGATGATGCTGATCTCACTTGTATATCCAGGGGTTTAGTCCAGCCACACATCCCGCAGTGCAGTCACCACTTCAGACAAGTAGAACTAAGCACAGATCTCAGGACTCTTGAGAAGCATCCAAGCACCTTCAGCTGCAGAGACAATGTAGACCTCTGTAAACCATGAGCTTTGTCCATCCAGATCCACATCAGCACAGGACACAGGGATGATGCCCACACATTGCCCGAAAACCTTTAGATGGTCCCCCTGGCAGATGCTTCTTGCATTGTCTGCATAGACGCCCATGCAATCCTCTGCAGCCTGGAGAAGATGTCAAGTCCCCCTTGTAATCCAGCAGTTGAGGGGGTGTCAGGGTTGCCCCAGGAGCATGGCACAGGACATGGGGCTCTGCATAGCTGCGGGTACCAAGCTGTGTGCAGCACAACTGTCTCCTGGTGCCTTCCCTGGAACAAAAAAACTTTCTTCTCTCATTGATCCCTGTTCACTTCAGCCTCAGCTCCCCCTCCCTCCGGGTCCTCCTCTGCTCCTCCCAGCCACACGCTTGTCACTTCCAGAGCCTCCTCAAGAGCCCACCATTGGGCAGCAGCTACTGGAGGGGCAGCCCCTCACATGCTGCCAGAGCTACCCCCTCCTCTCTGGTAATAATACACCTCCAAAATCCAGACAACACACCGCAGTCTCAAGTATACTGCTGCATCCATAGCTGCATCAATGTCCAAGTATAAAAGACAATGCATGTAAAATACAGAGTATAAGTAATAATAATAATAATTATATATATATATATATATATATATATATATATATATATATATATATATATTAACTAAATGACAGCATGCAGTGTTTCCCTCCAATATCCAAGACTGTGCACAGCATCAAAGCTCAGGAATAGTGAAAGCGACATACAGCAGTAGCAGAGTACAAAAGGGGTGGGGGAAGGGGGCATTGTGCACATCAAGCCAAGTAGGCATATAATGTTAGAGTTATTTCTCAAGTATTTCTTCTTTAATACAAGTATTATAACCTTGGAAGATTTGTTTTACGCCGCATGCTCACTTGCACTTACATTTTCACATTTGTTTATTCTTTATTTATTTATCATTTCTTCTACACGTCACCGCGTTTACTTATTTGTAGGTAACAATGCAACTTTGTATTACATAATATAATAATATATAATAATAGTATATAATACTTTAGTATCACTCTCACTTAACCTATGTGTACAAGGGATTAGTGCTGCATTTTAGGGATGATGTTTGCTACCCCTACTATAGAGATATCTTAATATTTGGCTTGATCTGCATAATGCAACCCTAAGAGCAGTGTTTCCCAACCAGTGTGCCTCCAGCTGTTGCAAAACTACAACTCCCAGCATGCCCGGACAGCCGAAGGCTGTCCGGTCATGCTGGGAGTTGTTGTTTTGCAACAGCTGGAGGAATACTGTTTGAAAAAAAAATTGAAAATCTAATAGAAAATAGATTTAGTCTTTAGACTCTGCTACTGTTGTCTGTCGCTTTCAATACAGGATTATGGGGGAGATTTATCCAAACCTGTCCAGAGGAAATGTTGCTGAGTTGCCCATAGCAACCAATCAGATCGCTTCTTTCATTTTTCAGAAGCCTTTTCAAAAATGAAAGAAGCAATCTGATTGGTTGCTATGGGCAACTCAGCAATGGTTCCTTTGGACAGGTTTTGATATATCTCCCCCTATGACCATGATTTGTCAGTCTACCCCAGACAGAATATAACAACCAACCCATACCAACCAATTACAGTACAGCTTTCATTTCTCATATTGCTCTGGTAAAATGAAAGCTGAGCTGTGATTGGTTGCCATAGGCAACCAAGACACATTCGTCTGGCACAGATTGATAAACCTGGGCCTTTGTGCGTTTTTCGATGGGAGTTCATCTGAATTCCTTAGACGTCTAGTTCAGTCTTGACCCGGCCTCTTTTGAGCTCTGCAACCGCTGTATGTCGCCCTCACTACTAGATTGGGGATGCAGTTCATAGTGCAATTTTGACTCAACCCCTTTTGAACGCTGTTACTACAGGTTGCATTGTGGTCACCATTCACAATGATTCCTGTTTTGTTCCCCTGTAAATATTTATCGACTAAGTTTGTCAGTATCACATTTATAATGATAGGCCCTGGGGGAGATTTATCAAGACCTGTCCAGAAGGAAAGTTGCCCCATTGCCCATAACAACCAATCAGATCGCTTCTTTCATTTTGGAGAGGCTTTGTTAAAAATGAAAGAAGCCAGCTGATTGGTTGCTATGGGCAACCGGGCAACTTTTCCTCTGCACAGGTTTTGATAAATCTCCCCCCCAGGGAGTTTTGGATTATGCATTACTAATGGGCATTACTGCCAGATTCTATCATCAATCTGTAAAGACGCTTTACTAGTCGACCCTTTATAGAGGGTATCCGGGGGAAGCAATGCATGACTGATACTCCAATGACAGTCCATGTTTTAAATGTATTGGGGGGAATTTACTAAGACTGGCGCATCTGAGGCTACCCGTGCAGCTGGCATAGATTTCAATTGCACTTTGCGCCTGCTAGCAGGCGTAAGGGTACGTGCAGATGAGCGGATTTACTGCGTATTATACTCTGCGGATCTGCTGCTGAAGGACCTCGGTATGCTGCCTTTACATGTGACTGCTCGGAGCGGCAATACGCCGCTACGAGCAGGCACACTGCGATGTGTGAGTGGCCTTGCACATCGCGGCAGCTCTCAGCCTAGTTCATGGAGCAGGGGGAGCGGCCGCGATGTGTGCGAGTACACCGTGCATGCGCGGCAACTCTCACATCGCTTTAGTGTGTCTACACATAGCGGAGTAAAGGCTGCATACACAGGTCCTTCAGCAGCGAATCCGCAGCGTAAAATCCGCTGTAAATCCGCTCATCTGCACGTACCCTGAATTGTAGAAAATTCAGCGCACCCCATCTCCTCATGAAATCAATGACATTCCTTCTGTGCCCAGCCCCACCCAATTGTCGAGCAAGGTGCAGATTGGCAAAGAGTCAAAAAATGTTCTTCAAACCCCAAACTTGTGACCTTTTGCTGATCTGCACCCGTCACAGACTGTAATACATTACCCCTTTGTGTTTTATACTTTGATTAATTTAATAAAGCTATACACTTTTTTAATTTAAAGGGGTGCTACAACGGAAAACATTTTTTTTTTTTTTTTTAAATCTACTGGTGCCAGAAAGTTGAACAGATTCGTAAATTACTTCGATTTAAAAATCTTAACCCTTCCAGTACTTATCAGCTGCTGTATGCTTCGGAGGAAGTTGTTTTCTTTTTGAATTCCCACAGTGCTCTCTGCTGACACCTCTGTCCACACAGAGAACAAGCAAATCCCCATAGCAAACCTATCCTGTTCTGGACAGTTCCTGACATGGACAGAGGTGTCAGCAGAGAGCACTGTGGTTAGACAGAAAGGAAATTCCAAAAGAATAGAACTTCCTGTGGAGAATTTAGGAGCTGAAAAGTACTGGAAGGATTAAGATTTTTAAATAGAAGTAATTTACAAATCTGTTCAACTTTCTGGCACCAGTTAATTTAAAAAAGATATAATGTTTTCCAGTAGAATACCCCTTTAATTTGTTGTTTGAATTTTGTTGGTGCAGTACTGTATAATTGGGGAGATAATGGTCTCTGTCATTATTGTTTTATTTCATTCAGACCTAATAGTGTACAGCTAGATAAAAGCTATACAGATGTACGTAGTATAGACAATCCGCCAGACCTGACAGTTCGCTGCAGTGTTTCAGTGACACTAATATGTATTGGTCTGGAGAGCAGCCTTTGTAGCTCACAGCCAACGGCTGTCTGGGCATGCTGGGAGTTGTAGTTTTGCTGGAGGTCTACCGCCTATTGACAGGAAACTGAAACAGCAGCATACATTTGAATAATTAAAGGGATGAATACTAGCACCATATATAAAAAAAATACACAAAGTAGTGTTTACCAACCAGGGTGCCTCCAGCTGTGGCAAAATTACAACTCCCAGCATGCCTGAACAGTCTTTAGCAAAAACTGCCTTAGGGGAACAGACAATAATGATCATGAGAAGACCCCCTTAGTCTCTGGGTCGCTATAGCAGCTGCCATAGTACTAAAGCCTCTCACTATACCAGCGTTTCCCAACTAGTGTGCCTCCAGCTGTTGCAAAACTACAACACCCAACATGCCCTGACAGCCAAAGTCTGTAGTTTTACAACAGCTGGAGGCACTCTCGTTGGGAAACACTGCACTATACATTGTGTAAGCTTTATTAACATCAGACCAGAAAATCCTTTAGGGTATGTTCACACTCTGCGGATTTCCTGCAGATCTGCGGTAGAAAATGTGCAGCGTTTCTGCACCAAAACTAATCACTGTATTTAAAACCAATTGCAGATCTGCTGAAGAACATTTCATAAAAATCCGTAGGAGATCTGCTGTATGGGTACATACCCTTATGGTGACCTATTTTTTCTATAAGGATGTTCCTTTATATACTTACAATATTTTTTCTACATTGTTGGCCTCTACTTTATGTTCATATAATGCAGCAGAAAAGCGTCATGAATTATACATTTCAGTGTTTAGATTTGAAACTCACAATTGCATCTTTTTGGGTATGGGGGGGGGGGAATATACATTTTTTTATGTGCATTTTTTAGTATCAGGGATCTATAACAGTACTATGCAAGCAGTGCTGTATAGAGAGACGTTCAGTTAACATGTCACGCACGTCTCATGGGTCAGTGTACAACATCTACTCATCGTTTAATTGAGTATTAAAGAAAAAGAGGGATAACACTGAGTACATAATGCACGGTCTCATGTTTGAAGTGGGATTAAACTTCTGGTAGACGAGTGACCATGCCAATTTCACAGAGCTTTAACTGTGTAAACACCCCCCTCTAGTGGTACAATGTTGGTATTGTTACAACCCTCTTTTAGAGCAGTGTTTCCCAACCAGGGTGCCTCCAGCTGTGGCAAAACTACATCTCCCAGCATGCCCGGACAGCCTTTGGCTGTCCGGGCATGCTGGGAGTTGTAGTTTTGCCACAGCTGGAGGCAACCTGGTTGGGAAACACTGTTTTAGAGTATGAACATTATTGTGTCTGCAACTGAAGGGTCGCTATTTTCACATGAATGGACATAAGAGAGATCAGTGACACAAAATAGATATTTAATAAAAAGTTTAAAAAAAGTATTTGGATATATGATGATCGGGAAAACATATAAAGGATTTAGACATAATAGAAAAAGACAAAAAAATCTGTTTTTTTTCCTCAATGTATTTGTTCCCGTCTATAAATAGTGGAGCACAGGCTATGTTCACATAGCCATTGTGCCTCGACTGACTCCGCCGGGTCACCACCCGCACTATTTTTTTCTTCTCCACTAAACTCCTGTCATTCCGACAGACTGCCACAACTGCTATTCCTATGTGCCATGTAAATGTACAATGGCAGTATCAAACAGGCTGACAACATTTCCTTGAGACAAAAACAGGACTTTGGGATAGCAAAAACTTTTTCCGTATTGTATTTTATTTTCGTGACTGTTAGTTAGTATGAAAATGTGAGTTTAAGTGTTAAGATACTGTAGTTAGGGATTCAAATTTAAATAAAAACACCCTTTTCTATGCTCCCATACATAGTCATAGGCCCCTATACTCCCTCCGTATATAGCTGTAGGTCCATGTACTGCCACAATATATAGTTGTAGGCACCTATTTATAGTTGTAGGCTCTTCTCTGTGCCCCCCATAAATATTTGTAGGCCGCTATACAGCCCCATATATAGTCGTAGGCCCTCCTCCTGTGTCCACATATAGTTGAAGACCGCTATACTGGCCCCATATAAAATTGTAGGTACCCATACTTGCCCCCATATATAGTTGTTGGCCCCCATACTGCCCTTCATATATGGTTGTGGGTCCCTATACTGCCCCATATACAGTACTTCTCTATGCCCTTATATATATGCTCTCATATATAGTAAGTACTACTCCCACAGACATACTGCCCCCATCAGCCAAGTCATACTGCCCCACTGCTCCTCTGGTGGAGCAGCGGAGCACTGAAGCTGACAGAGCGGTAATTTAGTTACCACCCTTGTGCCCACTCCAAGGTCCTTGCAAGGTCCAGGCTCACATTCTCCTGACATCCCCTGATGTCCTCCGCCTATCAGGGCACGACATCAGGGGCTCACTCATCATAAGTACCGTCAGGCAATGCTCACTGACTTAAAGTGGACATGGCACTGGCTGACACTTTAAGAGCAGACAGCATGGGCCGTGGCCACTTTAAGAACAGTGACCAGCACAAATGCGGCAGAAATGTCAATTTTGTTTAAAAAAAAAAAAAAAAAAACAGGACACAATCAACATTTAAAAAACAAAAAAAGACAGGACAGTCATGAAATTATTATAATTTTTTTTTTTTAGGGGCTGTCCTATTCAAAACAGGACATATAGTCAGCCTATTGTTTATAGAAGCAGATTGTCACTGAGACACCAACTTACCTTCAATTCACCCAAGACAGTCTGCTACATCTACAGTTGTACTCTATGTAAGTCTGCCAGTCACACATATGTAGAAGCCAAAAGTATTTGTCTTCAGTTAAATAGTTTTATTTTGAATGATTCCATTGATTATTTTTATTTACCTTTCATATTACTTGTTTGGCAATTGTCTACATCACTTTTGGCCACTGGGTCCCCACAATGCGGTGCAGCTAAGAAATAACAGTAGGCTAGATGTTCACCCATTTCATGGTAGTTGCAGATGTTTACTCCCTTCGGCTGCTTATACATGGCATTATTTGGCTTAGATTTTGCATCGGTATTTGTAAGCCAAAACCAGGAGTGGATCCAAAACACTAAAAAGGTAACAAACATGTTTCCATTATGTTTTTTTTTCCCCCCTGAAGGTCCTCCTGTGATTTTCCCTTACAAATACTGCCATGTGCATGCAGCCTTATTTAACCTCAACACTCCTCTCATCTAGAAATCTCTCCTGTGCTGTGTGAATTGCATAACTGAGGCCGCACATGTCCTCTAAATCTATCCCGGACTGACTGGATTGTCTTAGGTTGCTTACTTAATCCTGGTGTTCAGGAGTCAGTCTTCATTCATGTGATTATACGGTAAGATTCATTGTGAATGACAAGTCCTCAGTCATTGTTACATCATCGTGAGAAGAAGAATGTACCGTAATGTTTTTACTATTCTTGTGAGATGAAATGTATTGCCTCTCCCTAATCTGCTGCTTTATATCTATTTATTTGGTCTCTAATCAGAGATTAAATGGACACCTCACAAATTATTCTTAGTACATAAATGTAAATGTTTTCTGGTGGAATTTATTATTTTACAATTGTCCCCAAGCTGCCTAATAAGATATCAAACACTTTAAAGGGGTATTCCAGGCCAAAACTTTTTTTTATATATCAACTGGCTCCGGAAAGTTAAACAGATTTGTAAATTGCTTCTATTAAAAAATTGTAATCCTTCCAATAGTTATTAGCTTCTGAAGTTGAGTTGCTGTTTTCTGTCTAACTGCTTTCTGATGACTCACGTCCCGGGAGCTGTCCAGCTCCTATGGGGATATTCTCCCATCATGCACAGCTCCCGAGACGTGACATCATCATTGAGCAGTTAGACAGAAAACTTCAGAAGCTAATAACTATTGGAAGGATTAAGATTTTTTAAAAGAAGTAATTTACAAATCTGTTTAACTTTCCGGAGCCAGTTGCTATGTATAAAAAAAGTTTTTGCCTGGAATACCCCTTTAACTCCTCTTCCTCTGCTCCCTCATAGCTCAGGTATAACGGAGCTCTGTCTGCGGCCGGTGATACTTCTTTCTCTCGAGCTGCAGAGCGTTGTGTCTACAGGTGGGGAAATTGACAATGCCGCTCGCCAACCACTGGCCGAAGCAGGACACCGCTATGGCCAATGATTGGCTGAGCGGCACTGTGATGTCGTGTCTGCAGCTCCGGCTGGCTCCTTGAAGCAGACTTTCAGCGGAGACCGGCTAAAGACTGGGCATCCTGCTACCGGAGCTACGAGGGAGTGAAAGACGGATGAGTTAAAGTTTTTTAATGGTATTACGCAAGCTGGGGACAAATATTAAATAATACATTCCATCAGATATCCCCATTAAAGGTGATGTACAACCCGATTCTCCCCTGTAGAATGTCTTGTTTCAGCTTTCCTCTCGCTGCCCTCAAAGCATTTTTTTCTCCCCTGCATGCAACCTGACTTAGTTTGTAACCCCTTCCCTCTCCCTCTTGTTATCTCTAAAGACGCATTCACACTATGGAATTTCCAAGCAGAGAAATTAGGATTCAAATACCCCGCTGGAAAAATGAATATGTTTATTCCTTCAACAGATCAACTTGGATATGCATTGCTGTCAATGATGACGATGCAGGCCCGAACTGTCATGCTGTGCGCCGAATGTCCGCCCAAAGTTTCTCTGGGTGGACATTTCGTATGTGAATGGCTGCTTACACTGACAAAGCAGAAGGTCTGCCTGAGCAGAATCCAATAATGAGTGCCGAGCCTTCACATGGTGGTCCAGCATGAGCTGTACAAGCTGAAATACCAAATCTAGTGGGGCAGCTGAAATACCAAAAGGTTTGCTGGACAGTAAAGTGTGCATTTCAGTTTCCAAAGACCTAAGTAACTGTGTTTTCTACAATGCATATGTATCTTTGTAAATGTTTCTGTCATAACATGCATACACTGAGTTCTGCAATGTTCAGAACATTAAAAATTGCACATTGTACAGCATTCTTTTGTACAATTGAGATATAATCTAGTCACATGTTGGACCCCTAGCCAATGAGTGCAGGAGCATGTCCCAACTCCACCCTCTAGCCTGGGAAAAATGTGGATGTTGCTCTCTCTAGTCAGTCAGAGCCTTGGCCAAGCCAAGGGCACATGTCAGTTGCTCAACTCCTGTCACACTTCTGTATTCCTGTGGAGAGTGATCCTGTATGCATATGTCAGGCAAATCTTAAAGGGGTATTCCAGGATTTTTTTTTATTTGACTATGCTACAGGGGCTGTAAAGTTAGTGTGGTTCATAATATAATGTCTGTACCTGTGTGTGACGGTGTTATGACAATTCTTCTGTGATTTTAACTCCAATATTTATTTTTACCAGCATACAAAATGATTGCTGTCTCAGATTTTTCCCAGCTTGCAATGTGGCCGAGACCTGACTCACTAGTCAGCTGATGACAGGGAGCCTGTCTGCTTCAGTGGATGGAGAGATCAATCTGCAACTAATGCAACAGCTGTAGGCACCCTGATTGAAAACCACAGGTCTTTTGATGGATGCAGCTCATTTATGTTTCAATGGGTGGGGTGGCTGATGTGTGGGAGGGAGGAAAATGGAATTATCGGATTTGTAGGCAAAAAAGAAAAGTCAAACAAGAAATACCAATTCACAAAAAGCTAGCCACAGTGTTAAGATAATCTCGCAACACAGCCATTTAGCCCAAAGACAAGCACAGATCCTTCCTAAGCCTGTCCATTACTGTCTGCCAGGTAAATACTAAAATCCCCTTGTGGTGGAGAACCTCTTTAAACAAGTAGCACACATTGTCACTAGTCTTGTCCTCCATCATGTCAAACCTGTGCCAAGCTGAAAGTCTTTAAAAAGGATTGTTATGTTTTTGAGAATTTTCTTCAAGGGGTTTGCAAGATCCTCATACACTAAGCTCCTGTAATTACGACACTAAGCTAGTGCATCAGGGGGTTGTCTATATCTGCATTAGACACACTCAAGTTCATGTGCAAAAGCACTGTGAAAATTGTATTATCTTAAAGGGACAGTGACTAGATTCTGTTTCTTCTGAGTATGAAGTTGTATCCTAAAGCTATACTGTATCAAGCTACCTTCACGTATTTGTATTTTACATATATTAAATTTTTCAGTTAAAGTTGATTCACAAAACCTTGGCTGTTAGAACTCTCAATTTTGGGCTTGTATTAGGGAACAGCTTAATTTGAAAAAGGACATTGTGAAGGTCCATTTTGGGATAATGGGATGCACCATTTAGCTACGTGACACATATCAAGGACTACTACCCTCAACATTCCAATCCTCTACAGTTACCTCTGGTCTACATACAGTAAGACTGCATAAATGATCCTCGGATTGTTCATGTGGCTTTCTAAATTCATCATTGTTGGTTGCACACAGCTGATAAGGATGATTTTATTGGCAGCACAAAAGATGGGATTAGCCAATGAGCGTGCATGTTCTTGTTCTGATTTTACATGGGCCCATTATTGGGAACATGAATTTGCCCAATTATCATCCCATGTAAAGGGTCCTTTATGCAGCAGGCGCCAGTTTAGCACATGCATCCATGTCCCCTTTTCTCCTGGCTTGTATTCTTGCAGTTGCAGACAGACCTGTGTTTATCCCATTGATGCCTGCCGGGATTTCCACAATTGTGTACCACCAGAGGGATTAAATGACTAAAAAGGCTTTGTTCCAAATGATTTTCCATAGTGTTTGTATGTGTGGGAAAATGTTTGGAAAACTAAGCACATGATAGTTAAGGTCAGAGATAAATTCTTGATGTAACCACAATGAATTATGCATTATAATCACCAGGCCACAGCCTAGCACTGGCCTGGCACTACTGAATGTATGTTTAGAGAATGGTGTCTACGACTAAAATAACATTTAGGAAGAACATAATAGTCTGTGGGTGCAGGCAGCAACTGCATTGCCACTTGTTATACACTATGAGAGCGGAAAACAGTAATCATAGGGCATTTCAGGCATCACAATATGATGTAATTAGGTATAGAAATATATATTACAAAAAAAAAAATTATATATATATATATATATATATATATATATATATACATATCTCCAAACCAAAGAACAAAACAGTGGCACCGATACCAATAGCCCTCAAACCACGAGATGGATATACTCACTTAGGCAGGAGACCAGATAATACCATACACAGCGGTGCTAGGACAATTGAACAGAAGTCAGCAATAGGAATACTAAAGAAAAGGACAGGCGTCCTGCACTCACCGTGTAAGTTCTGGTCACTCGGCTCTCATCTCGGGCCGCTCCTCCGGCAGGGGTTTCAAGACAGCGTGGGGCGCTCAGAGGCGACTGCCGGCGGTTTCACGCAATGAATGCGCTTCATCTGGCCTTGGAGGACGAAAGCGCATTCATTGCGTGAAACCGCTGACAGTCGCCTATATATATATATATATATATATATATATATATATATATATATACATATATATATATAGTTGTGTTTAAGAAACATTACAGGAAATGACAGCCAACTTTTTGTTTATTTAAATTAAAGATGTATAAATGATGCATTTGGGGTAGCATGGTGGCTTAGGGGTTAGCACTGTTGTCTTGCAGCATTAGGGTTTGAAGTGAAGAGCAACCTCTGTATAAAGATTTTCTGCTACCCCGGTGTTTGCACAAGCGCCTAGCCATACTCCACAATTTCAGAGTGGGTAAAATAAAAATAAAAAAAGTATTTTTTAGCTGCCCAATTCCCTGCCTCAGCTGTTCCGACTCTCAACAGATCCCCACTTCCAAATTTTTTTTCTTCATTGATAGTGTATGCTGTACTAACACACTTTGATCAGTCATAACATTTAGACCAATTATAGGTGGCGTGAATAACATTTCCAGTCTCCTCACAATGGACCCTATAAAGAGGTCAGATATATCAGGCAGCAAGGACCCTATAAAGAGGTCAGATAAATCAGCCAACAACTGATCAATCAGAAGCCAACGTGTTGAAAGCAAGAAGAATGGGAAAGTGTAAGGCTAGCCCAGCGGGTTCAATCCAGTAGAAAAGCATTTGTAATAAAGTGAAAAAGTTACTCTGGAGATGAAAAGTCGACTTAATTCAAGTTATACAGATTTGTAAATTACTTTTATAAAAAACAAACAAAAAAAGAAACCCTCAAGCCTACCAGTACGTATCAGATGCTATATGACCTAGAGAAAGTTGTGTTGTTCTTCTCAATTCAACACGTTGCTCCCTGCTCTGGGAAGTTCCTGACATGGACATAGATGACAGCAGGGAACACCATGTTGGATTGGAAAAAAACAATTGAACACAACTTATATGTAATGGAAGCTTTTAACATTTTTAATAAATGTAACTT
Source organism: Hyla sarda (assembly GCF_029499605.1). NCBI lineage: Eukaryota > Metazoa > Chordata > Amphibia > Anura > Hylidae > Hyla > Hyla sarda. The sequence goes on from NC_079189.1 coordinate 170,068,479, forward strand.
AATAAAACTATATACAGTAACCCCCCGACATGCGATGACCCCGACATATGATCAAATCGACATATGATGGCCTCTCAGAGGCCATCGCATGTCGATTCAAATAGGGCAAAAGGAGATAGTAAAAAAACAGCACTCAGAGAAAACGCAATGCTCTAAAGGTATAAGGTCAATATCAAAGTACCACTCACTTCACCAGGGGGGATATGGAAAAAGGAATTGAAGCCTTAATCCAAAAAAGACCCCCCTATCCACGATAGCTTCAATGTGGAAATCCTAAAATCCATACAGGGCACACCAGAATCCAATGGGTATATTCATATTCTTTAATCATGGTCATTTTAAACACCTTCTTTATAAGGCTTACCTATGTTTAAAATGACCTTTGAAAAGTGTTGCGATTAAAGAATATGAATATACCCATTGGATTCTGGTGTGCCCTATATGGATTTTAGGATTTCCACATTGAAGCTATCGTGGATAGGGGGGTCTTTTTTGGATTAAGGCTTCAATTCCTTTTTCCATATCCCCCCCTGGTGAAGTGAGTGGCACTTTGATATTGACCTTATACCTTTAGAGCAGGGGTGTCAAACTCAAATTCATCGGGGCCCGCATCAGCAGTTTGGTCACCCTCAAAGGGCCGGTTTTATCTGTAGGACCCCTCCCCCCCCCACATACCGTATATGCCGGCGTATAAGACGACTGGGTGTATAAGACGACCCCCAACTTTTACAGTTAAAATGTAGAGTTTGGGATATACTCACCATATAAGACTACCCCTCCTACCGCAATGTACAGTACCTTGTAGTTCCCCCCACATTAGGTAGGCAGCATGTTCCCCCACATTAGTAGACAGCTTGTTCCCCCACATTAGGTAGGCAGTATAGTTCCCCCACATTAGGTAGGCAGCATGTCCCCCCACATTAGTTGGCAGCATGTCCCCCCACATTAGGTTGGCAGTATAGTTCCCCCCACATTAGGTTGGCAGTATAGTTCCCCCCACATTAGGTTGGCAGTATAGTTCCCCCCACATTAGTTAGGCAGTATAGTCCCCCCCACATTAGGTAGGCAGTATAGTTCCCCCCACATTAGGTAGGCAACATGTTCCCCCACATTAGTTGCCAGCATTTCCCCCACATTAGGTAGGCAGCATGTTCCCCCACATTAGTTGGCAGCATGTCCCCCACATTAGGTTGGCAGTATAGTTCCCCCCACATTAGGTTGGCAGTATATTTCCCCCCACATGAGCTTGGCAGTATAGTTCCCCCCACATTAGGTTGGCAGTATAGTTCCCCCCATATTAGGTTGGCAGTATAGTTCCCCCCCCATTAGGTTGGCAGTATTGTTCCCCCCACATTAGGTAGGCAGTATATTTCCCCCCACATTAGGTAGGCAGCATGTTCCCCCACATTAGGTTGTCAGTATAGTTCCCCCCACATTAGGTAGGCAGTATAGTTCCCCCCACATTAGGTAGGCAGTATAGTTCCCCCACATTAGGTAGGCAGCATGTTCCCCCACATTAGGTTGGCAGTATAGTTGCCCCCACATTAGGTAGGCAGTATAGTTCCCCAACATTAGGTTGGCAGTATAGTTCCCCCCACATTAGGTAGGCAGCATATTCCCCCACATTAGTTGGCAGTATAGTTCCCCCCACATTAGGTTGGCAGTAATGTTCCCCCACATTAGTTGGCAGCATGTTCCCCCACATTAGGTTGGCAGTATAGTTCCCAACACATTGGGTAGGCAGCATGTTCCCCCACATTAGTTGGCAGTATAGTTCCCCCCACATTAGGTTGGCAGTAATGTTCCCCCACATTAGTTGGCAGCATGTTCCCCCCACATTAGGTAGGCAGCATGTTGTCCCACATTAGGTTGGCACTATAGTTCCCCCACATTAGATAGGCAGCATGATCCCCCACATTAGTTGGCAGTATAGTTCCCCCCACATTAGGTTGGCAGCACCCCCCACAGACATACAGCCTCCAGCCATATACAGTGTATGGCTGGAGGCTGTATGTCTGTGTGCTGCCCCCACTTTGATCCGGTCACCGCTCCTCCGGCCTGGGGTCACATCTACTGCTATGGCCTATGGACCATGGCAGTAGGTGCCAGGACCGGTCGAGCGGTGACCGGAACACTGAAGAAGATAACGCGCCACCGGTCACTTACCAGGGCCTGCGCGCGTCCTCCTGCGATGATCCTGCCGTCCTCCTGTTCCTCCCGCGTCTCTATGGTTGTACGCACGGGACATCACTGACGTACAACCATAGAGGCGGAGGACCAGAATGACCAAAGGAAGGATTGCCGCGCATGTGCTGAAGAGGCGGCTTTCTTTCTTTCTTTTTTTTTTTAAAGCGAGATTAAAGGTGAAGGCTGGCGGCCGGATTTGGGCCTCGGGCCGGGTGTTTGACACCCCTGCTTTAGAGCATTGTGTTTTCTCTGAGCGCTGGTTTTTTTCTATCTCCTTTTGCCCTATTTGAATTTCTCCACGGACCCAAATTTCATGGATCCGGAATACTGAGCGCCCTCCTTTAAATTGGATATATGAGAAGCATATGAAGTTCTGCTCATTGCACTATACGCTGATTCTGGCTCTCAGGTGTCTTGTGGGAACTCATCCATTCTGGGTGTAGTTTGCCGCATACACCGGGTGAGTTCATTTTATAGATATTTTTAAGGTGATTGGTGTTGGATATGAGCGCTATCTGGATTTTTCTCTGATATATCTATCTATCGCATGTCGATGTCAGCATCGACATACGATGCTTTTATATGTCGGGGCCATCGCATTAACTGCTATCCAACAGCGCAAAATGCTTAAGCTGCTGTCAGATAGCAGTTTAAGCATCCCGGACAGGTTCACTTACCTATCTCCACTGCTCCGGGTCCACTTCGCAATCCTCCAGCGTCTTCAGCATCTTCTTCGTGGTCCGGGCCTCGCTTTCCGGCGTCGTTATTACGTCGATGCGCACGCCGTCCCGGGGCAGCAACGTAATAATGTCAACAGAAAGCGAGGCCCGGACATCGGAGAAGATGCGGAAGAAGCCGGAGTATCCCGAAGAAGACGCCGGAGCAGCGGGACAGCATCGGGAGCCCCTGGGACAGCATCGGGAGCGGTGAGGACGCGGTCCGGAGCGGCGGGGACAGGTGAGTATTAAATGGACTTTTTACATTGCACGGATCCCTCAACATACGATGGATTCGACAAACGATGGGTCGTTTGGAACGAATTACCATCGTATGTTGAGGGACCACTGAACATTTCTGAGATATATATCTCAGAAGTTATATAGTTTTATTAAGTTACATTTATTAAAAATTTTAAAAGCTTCCATTACATATCAGTTGTGTACAAAACGATATAACTTTCTGAGATATATTTCTTTTTTTCCTCCAAAAGGCCCATTTTAAATGCTGGCTATGATAGAAAGATATTAGGACGCACATTACATTCGGCAGAACTGAACTTAGTAAAGAGTTGATTGTGTTACGACGAAGGCATTGAGTGTCGCTGAAACATCAGTCATTGTGACTCTCAGCACTTTCCTTTACCCTGTGAAGAGGGTCACCGTCCCACACAGTATTAGGCAAGTGATTTTAATATTATGGCTGATTAGTTCAAATGAGAAGACAGCACCCTACATTATTGTTCTCTGACAAGTCTGTAGTTTTGATCGGTAGGGGTATTCAGATCCCCACCGATTGCTAAAACAAGTCAGGAGAGGTTTCGGCTGATCCTTTCTCTCCTGCCTTGCTATTCTTGTCCTCTGTCAGGAGACAGATTCTATAGGAAATCTATGGAGTCTGTCTCCTGCAGCGAGGCAAGGAGAGAAGAGCCGTTCACTTCTTGCTTATTCTATAGATCAGTCAAGATTTGAAATGTCCCTCATTTTTTCAAAGTAGGGACACTTTAACAGAGTTATACAGGATAAGAAAAACTTGTCTGCCGCCTTCGAGAAGCAGAAAGGCTGATATGCTATAGCTGTTTCATAAGCATCAGACAAACTTTTTTATTACAGCTCAGCTGCAGTACTAGACTGTAGACACAACCTTTGGATAAAACTATAGAAGAAAGCAGCCATGTTTTTCTCATTCGGTACTTATCCTATTAATAATTGCATACTAGAGATGATGTAGATGTTTGAGTCCAATAAAATGTATAGTCTATCTACCCTTCTTTCATGGTCTTTTCTTAACAAAATAATGTATGAAATATTGTCTCACCGTTACTGCTCAGCTTTATGGAAAGTCACAAATTGTGTGGGCTTTGCTGAATCCTGATCCGAGAGAATCTTTTTTTTTTTTCCTAGTAAGAAAACCAATATAAGAATGATTGCAGTCAGCATATAATGAAATAACATTGATTGCCGGTGTCTAGAGAACATACCAGGGCAGCACTGTATCCCTGCTCACCCCATTAGTGCAGAACGTGAGGCTGATTTAGTGGGACAGCTACATCTTGTGGTCAGTGGAGCGTAATGCACTTGTGCTAGTGACTGCTCATAATAAACCTCAACGTAAATGAGATTGCTATGAAATGATATGGTCGGTGGTTTGTAAAATGATATCATGCCGTTCAGGACGCAGTCAAGGAGAAATGTTCCAGTATTTTATGTATTCTTTATACTATCGTTATTTCATCAATGCCAGCTGGGTGATGATTATGGAATAAAAATCTCATCACTTTGCTCTCTGTGTCTACGAGGATGGGTTTTTAAGCCGTACCTAACTACTCGTATCACAAGTGAACGATCCAGGGATAGGACTGATTACATTCTATTGTGTGCATGTGTATTTACTTTATCTGGGAATTCAGGGGAGATTTAGTAATATCTAAAGCATCTAAAAAATCTGTTTGGGATAGAGTGAAGACCACATAAACCACAAATTCTTCTGTGTGCTCTCAAGGTTGAGTCAGAGGATTTGAAGGTTCCTCTTTTTCAATTTGTGTTAACATAATGCTTTATGCTTTGTTGTTTAGCAGTTTTAGGGTTTGCTCAACCCTTCAGATACCGTATCCCTGCTGCTTCTGTGATTTTACCTTCCACTGACCTTCATGAAAAAGAAAATACTGAATTTAAAATAAATTGTCAAAGTCATAAAAGTATTAGCATAAATATTTCCCCAGGGTGTTTAACATGCAACATCACTGCTTATAAACTTAACATTCATTTTTGTATGTGGATTTTTCAAGCTTTTTTAAATGTTTTATTTATTCAACTGAACAATTACCTGCAAGCCATCTACAGGGTGCTTGTTTTGATCATCTGCTTGCCATCTAGGCCAGTCTGACCAAGTTAAAAGGAGATGCGTGAAGCAGTGGGTATGTGAGGGAAAACATTGACTACCAGTAGAGAAGATCTTTTACTCCATCAACAAGCATGAGCAGCTCCAACAGTTTCCTTGTTCACCATCCAGATACAGTTGGCACCTGCATTACACTTTCCTGTCACCTGCATTACACACCCCTGTCACCCCTGCATTACATAGATACATTATTAGGTGACCAAGGAGTGTTATACAGGGCTTTTAGGGCTCTAGACAGTGTTATTTACAAGTTTTGGAGCTATTGGTGAAGTACAGGTTTAAACAGAACTAGTTCAGTCAGAACCAGAACTTTTTTTGCCAGAGTCCAATGAATTGGCAGAACTCAACTTAGTAAAGAGTTGTTTGTGCTACGACGAAGGCATTGAGTGTCGCTGAAACATCAGTCATTGTTACTCTCAGCACTTTCCTTCACCCTGTGACCACAAAAAGACTGCTGCAGGTCTTCGAAGACTGGAGTTGAGTCTGAGCAAGAAAGGCAGACTCGGGATCCAAGCAGCCCCCTTTCACCTCCAGTGTAAGAGTATGTGGAGGTGGAAGGGGGCTGCTGAGAATCCCGAGTCTGTGGTCAGAATAGAGCGGTGGTCTCACGTGTGCACCCCTACTTAATTTATGGTCTGTGGGAGCTGCCGGAGATAACTGGTCCTGGTGGTGGAAGTCCTAATCCAAATTTAGCTGCTGAAGGTGTGTGCTTAAAAGCTGGCACCTGCCATGTAAGGATCAGGTTAAGGTTCAATGAGCCCAATCCATGCTTTTTTACTGCCACCATGACATAAATTTGGGGCAGTAAGGGGTTAAAGGAAAATCATTCAGGCAAATAAAAACCCCATGTTATTATACAGCATACTATGTTTTACCATATTTAACCCCTTAAGGACAATGGACGTACTCCTACGCCCCCGTTTCCTTAAGGACCGAGGACGTAGGAGTACGTCCTGTCCTTTCCCGGCCCCCTGCCGCTAGCCGGAGGGGAGCCGGTGCCCGATGCCTGCTGAAATCGTTCAGCAGGCATCGCGGCATATCGCCCAGGGGGGTCATTATGCCCCCCCATGTCGGCGATGGCCGCAGATCGCTGGACAATTCAGTCCAGCGATCTGCGGCGATTCCGGGTCAATCGGGTCTCCAGTGAGAGACGGCCCCGAACAGCCATAGCCAGCAGGGGTGAGGTGGCACTGGTGCCACCTCACGATCGCCCTGATTCGTCGGCCGGATTACCGGCCGACGAATCAGGGCGCCTGCTGCGGGTGTCACTCCCGCACCCGCTCCGCCCCTCTTCCGGAGGACGTGAGTGGGTGCGGGACGTGCACCCCTGGTGCTGGGGACCCCGATCCCCGGCGTTAATGTTGGGATCGGGGCCCCAGGAGCCACGACGGCGCCGGCGGCGGGACTGACCTGTGCGGCGATCAAGCAGCAGCAGGAGGTGAGTGACAGCCTCCTGCTGTTGCTTAGCAACAGCTCCCAGCATGCAAAAAGGGCATGCTGGGAGCTGTAGTTATGCAACAGGAGGAGGCAGACCACCACAACTCCCAGCATGCACTTATGGGCATGCTGGGACTTATGGTTTTGCAACAGCTGGAGGCACATTCTTTCTATGGAAAAATGTACCTTCAGCTGTTGTGTAACTACAACTCCCAGCTTGCACAAACAGCTTAAGTGCATGCTGGGAGTTGTAGTGGTGCATCTGGTGGTTGCATAACTACAACTCCCAGCATGCCCGTTGGCTGTCGGTGACTGCTGAGAGTTGTAGTTTTGCAACAGCTGAAGGCACACTGAGTTAAGTAGCAAACCAGTGTGTCTCCAGCTGTTGCATAACTACAATCCCCAGCATCCCCAGCCAAAGTAGTATGCCTCCCGCTGTTGCATAACTACAACACCCAGCATGCCCTTCCGCTGTCCGTACATGCTGGGGGTTGTAGCTTTTTCAACAGCTGAAGGCACACTGGTTGCAAAAGACTGAGTTTGTTGCCAAACTCGGTGTTTCACAACCTCTGTGTCTCCAGCTGTTGCAAAACTACAACTCCCAGCATGCACTGATAGACCGTACATGCTGGGAGTTGTAGTTTTGCAACACCTGGATGTTCCCCCCCCCCCCCCAATGTGAATGTACAGGGTACACTCACATGGGCGGAGGATTACAGTAAGTATCCGGTTGCAAGTTTGAGCTGAGGCAAATTTTCTGCCGCTGCTCAAACTGCCAGCGAGAAACTACTGTGAACCCCCGCCCGTGCGACTGTACCCTAAAAACACTACACTACACTAACACAAAAAATAAAATAAAAAGTAAAAAACACTACATATACACATACCCCTACACAGCCCCCCTCCCCTCCCCAATAAAAATGAAAAACGTCTGGTACGCCACTGTTTCCAAAACGGAGCCTCCAGCTGTTGCAAAACAACTACTCCAAGTATTACAAGATAGCCACTGACTGTCCAGGCATGCTGGGACTTTTACAACAGCTGGAGGCACCCTATTTGGGAATCACTGGCGTAGAATACCCCTATGTCCACCCCTATGCAATCCCTAATTCAGGCCTCAAATGCGCATGGCGCTCTCACTTTGGAGCCCTGTCGTATTTCAAGGCAACAGTTTAGGGTCACATATGGGGTATCGCCGTACTCGGGAGAAATTGTGTTACAAATTATGGGGGGGTATTTTCTGCTATTACCCTTTTTAAAAATCTAAAATTTTGGGGAAACCAACATTTTAGGTAAAATTTTTTTTTTTTTTTTACATATGCAAAAGTTGTGAATCACCTGTGGGGTATTAAGGTTCACATTACCCCTTGTTACGTTCCCCGAGGGGTCTAGTTTCCAAAATGGTATGCCATGTGTTTTTTTTTTGCTGTCCTGGCACCATAGGGGCTTCCTAAATGCGGCATGCCCCCAGAGCAAAATTTGCTTTCAAAAAGCCAAATGTGACTCCTTCTCTTCTGAGACCTGTAGTGCGCCAGCAGAGCACTTCTCTCCCCCATATGGGGTGTTTTCTGAATCGGGAGAAATTGGGCTTCAAATTTTGGGGGGTATTTTCTGCTATTACCCTTTTTAAAAATGTAAAAATTTTGGGAAACCAAGCATTTTAGGTAAAAAAAAAAAAATTTTTTTAACATATGCAAAAGTCGTGAAACACCTGTAGGGTATTAAGGTTCACTTTACCCCTTTTTACGTTCCCCGAGGGGTCTGGTTTCCAAAATGGTATGCCATGTGTTTTTTTTTTGCGGTTCTGGCACCATAGGGGCTTCCTAAATGCGGCATGCCCCCAGAGCAAAATTTGCTTTCAAAAAGCCAAATGTGACTCCTTCTCTTCTGAGACCTGTAGTGCGCCAGCAGAGCACTTCTCACCCCCATATGGGGTGTTTTCTGAAGCGGGAGAAATTGGGCTTCAAATTTTGGGGGGTATTTTCTGCTATTACCCTTTTTAAAAATGTAAAAATTTTGGGAAACCAAGCATTTTAGGTAAATTTTTTTTTTTTTTTTAACAGATGCAAAAGTCGTGAAACACCTGTAGGGTATTAAGGTTCACTTTACCCCTTTTTATGTTCCCCGAGGGGTCTGGTTTCCAAAATGGTATGCCATGTGGTTTTTTTTTGCGGTTCTGGCACCATAGGGGCTTCCTAAATGCGGCATGCCCCCAGAGCAAAATTTGCTTTCAAAAAGCCAAATGTGACTCCTTCTCTTCTGAGACCTGTAGTGCGCCAGCAGAGCACTTTTCACCCCCATATGGGGTGTTTTCTGAATCGGGAGAAATTGGGCTTCAAATTTTGGGGGGTATTTTCTGCTATTATCCTTTTTAAAAATGTAACATTTTTGGGAAACCAAGCATTTTAGGTAAAACATTTATTTTTATTTTTTACATATGCAAAAGTCGTGAATCACCTGTGGGGTATTAAGGTTCACTTTACCCCTTGTTACGTTCCCTGAGGGGTCTAGTTTCCAAAATGGTATGCCATGTGGTTTTTTTTTTTCTGTCCTGGCACCATAGGGGCTTCCTAAAGGTGACATGCCCCCCAAAAACCATTTGTCGCTCCTTCCCTTCTGAGCCCTCTACTGCGCCCGCTGAACAATTAACATAGACATATGAGGTATGTGCTTACTCGAGAGAAATTGGGCTACAAATACAAGTAAAAATTTTCTCCTTTTTACCCCTTGCAAAAATTCAAAAATTGGGTTTACAAGAACATGCGAGTGTAAAAAATGAAGATTGTGAATTTTCTCCTTCACTTTTCTGCTATTCCTGTGAAACACCTAAAGGGTTAATACACTTATTGAATGTCATTTTGAATACTTTGGGGGGTGTAGTTTTTATAATGGGGTCATTTATGGGGTATTTCTAATATGAAGACCCTTCAAATCCACTTCAAACCTGAACTGGTCCATGAAAAATAGCGAGTTTGAAAATTTTGTGAAAAATTTCCAAATTGCTGCTGAACTTTGAAGCCCTCTGGTGTCTTCAAAAAGTAAAAACTCATAAATTTTATGATGCAAACATAAAGTAGACATATTGTATATGTGAACCCAAAAATGTTTTATTTTGAATATCCATTTTCCTTACAATCAGAGAGCTTCAAAGTTAGAAAAATGCAAAATTTTCATTTTTTTCATCAAATTTTGGGATTTTTCACCAAGAAAGGATGCAAGTTACCATAAAATTTTACCACTAAGTTAAAGTAGAATATGTCACGAAAAAACAATCTCGGAATCAGAATGATAACTAAAAGCATTCCAGAGTTATTAATGTTTAAAGTGACAGTGGTCAGAATTGCAAAAAACGCTCTGGTCCTTAAGGTGTAAAATGGCCTGGTCCTTAAGGGGTTAAAAGCATTCAGGGATCCTAGGCTGAAAGTGTGTGAATTGCGTTCATTTTTAATTAACACCACCATTACTTAACCCCAGACTGCTGACTGTTGCTCTGATGCTGCTCCTTACTGGCCACTTCTATTGCTATCGACTACTGCCCACACTGAAAGATTGGACTATCTGTACACACACTCAGTGTCTGCATTGCCTCAGCTGCTGTACACTTCACAGACTGTGCCCTGAAGCCTGCCAGCATCAAGATGTAGTAGCAGTGGTGCCGGCAACATTGTTCTGAGTTAGCTCTCCATCAAGAACAGCCGTTAAAGTATCTTTTTGTGACTTTAACTCCGTTCTCAAGACGGGGCACAGTGGTCAACAATGGGTCCCGACGGTTCCCATTTACTATTAAGGGGGGCCATCAGGTGCCATTGTTTTTTTTATGGGAATAGCGGGAGAAAAAGATGGCACAAACAGTATTTTTTCTCCCGCTATTCTCCCCAGCTCCCCGACACTGCTGTGTGCTAAAGAAGCCTTACGCTGTGAACAGGGGCTGAATGGCTGTCCACACATCCCAAGTGGGGAGTGTAAGGGATAAGCTTTGCAGCACCTCATTTATCTATTGGTGTACAGCAGGTCTTCTCTGCTCTGCCACCTGTCACTACTCTTCAGCTGCTCGTCCACTTACTTCAGGGCTCAAGTCCTGCAGGAACGCGTGGGAACTGAGTTCCTGCACTTTTTCAACAGCATGAACACCGTCCCATTAGCAGGACATGCCCTTGAGTGGAAATCTTGGGTGAGTTCCCACACCTTTTTTCCCCAAGACTTGACCCCTGACTTACTTCCATTAGCATAAAGCAGAATAGAAATAGTGATGCAGGTGCCCACATGAAGATTAAGCATTAGAGAATATCAAGTAACATCCTCATTAATGTCAGGACCCAAGGTTATCAGCAGAACATTGCCCAGAGCACCACACTACCTCCACTGACTTGCCATTCTCCAAAAGTGCATCTTGCACCTTATCCACAGAAAGAAATGAACAGTCTCCTGGTTAATCACATCAAAGAAATCAGATCAGGCCACTTTCTATTGCTTGATAGTCCAGTTCTGATGCCCCTGTGCCATTGTAGACCATTTCAGTGGACAAGGTTCAGCATGACCTTGTCAAGGTTCAGCCTGACCCCTAGACACCCCTATCACTCTGACTCCCTAGACATCTTATTCCCTATGCTAAGGATAAGGGATAAGATGTCTGATCATGAGGGTCCTGAAGCTGGGAACCCCCCCCCCCCCCGATCTCCCTGCTGCACCCGGCTTTCGTTTAGAACATCAGGTGCAGCACTGGAGGCTCGGGAAATCAAGGCCATGCCCCTCAATGCAAGTCTATGGGAGGGGACGTGACGGATGGTGCGCCCTCCCAAATAGACTTGCATTGAGGGGGCGTGGCCATGACATCATAAGAGGATGTGATTGTGATGTCACGAGCCTCCACCCTGCATCGACAATCATCCGGCACGTAGCGAAGTTCGCTCCATGCACCAAGTGACTGGAGTGCCGCAGCCAAGATTGTGGGGTCCCCTGCAGCGGGACCCCTACAATCAGACATCTTTTCCCCTATCTTTTGGATATGGGGGGAGATGTCTAGTGCTGGAGTACCCCTTTAAGTTCTTATGTGGAATAGGATCAGACGGGTTAGCCCATTCCTCATGCACATTATTGAGCCTTGGACTCCCCAGACCCTGTAACGGGTTCACTGGCTATCCATCCTTGGACCACTTTTCATAGGTACCCCTATTAACCCCTCCATACTGGAACAGCCCAAATAAGCTGTCCTTTAGGGGATGTTCTGATCCAGCCATCACAATTCAGCTCTTGTCGCTCAGTCACTCTGATCCTTACACTTGGCCAATTTTCCTGCTTCTAATGTGTCAGCTTTAGGAACCTATTGTCCACTATCTGCCTGCTATATCCCACCCCTTGACAGTGACCATTGTAACAAAATAATCAATGTTATTTCCTTCAACTACTTTTATCACTCTCCACAGGTTTGCTAGGAGTTAACCTACCCTTGACATATCAGATGTAACACTTATCACAAGCCAGAAAGCATATCCTGAGAAGACCACTTTTCCATTTTGTTCCTGGATTGCCTCTGCTTTCCTTTATGACATTTGGCAATAAGGTCAGGATTACTTTTGATGATGTTTAACTTTTTGGTCATACGGTTTGAATTACTTGAGATTATTTTTTAAAGCTTTTGGCCATTGAACCTGGATTACTTTTGATGGTTTTTATAGCATTTGGCAATAGAGTGTGGATTACTTTTTGTGGTATTTATTGTATTTACTTTTACTGCTGTCACTGGATTACATTTTGTGGTATTACTTTTAATGTTAAATGAAGGCTATCAACTGTAGTTTATCTAGAGGAACCTTAAGGAAGCAAATAATAATCCAAGGATGTATGGCACAAGGAGAATTATAAGTAATACCAAGTTAGCTGTGCATTTACAGTAAGTCATTTCTCCTGACTCTCTCTCTCTCCTACTTAAAATAAAAAATGTTGTCAACTGTATAGCTATAAATCAACTTACAGTAAATGATAATGTGGTGTCCCAGCACCAATAGCTATCCTGTGCAGGGGCGGACACAGACAGCAGAGGGCCCCTGTGCAAAGAATGTGCCTGGGCCCCCCCCCCCCCAGCACTGTGCCCCCTCATGTACCTAGACCCCACCGGAGTGCCTCCACTTACCCCGCCCGTGTAGTGTCGCCACTTGCCTTGTCCACCACAGGTGGATGGAACGGCTCCTGAGGTGGGCTCCGGGTGGCCCCTGTCCCTCTCAGTGTGCGGACCAGGCCCCATGAGTACTCCCCCGGGTCAGCCTGACCCGTATCTAGCTGGAAGGCAGAGGGCAGTGCTCCCCTTTACACTCGCACCCCTTGACTTAGCACGACACCCCTTGGCACCCCCTGGTTCCTTGGCTCCTTAGTAATAGAAGTGACTTACAGGCAGGGCCAGACTGGGACCAAAAATAGGCCCAGGCATTTTAAAATAAACAGCCCATTTTTATAGTGGGGGTCTGACTCATGGGACCCCCACCAATCACCTTGGTTCAAGTGGCGCCCCAGATGTTGGAAAGCTGCAACTCCCATCATGTCTGAAGTGACTACAGCTGATGGGATAGTGAGGAGACTACACAATGATATCAGTGACTACAGCTGATGGGACAGTCAGGAGACTACACAATGATATCAGTGACCTGAGTGATGTCTTCTCTGTTGTCTTTACTTTTCTTCTTCCTCTGGTCCAGACACCAGGATTACTTCCATCTTCTCTGCAGAGTCTGACACCTGGACATCATTGGTTCCTTAATTTGTCAGTAGATCCTCATCCTCTGTATGATGACAATAATCGTTATAACTTTGCCAAATACTGTACCCCCTGAATATAATACTGCCAACCACTGTACCCCCTGAATATAATACTGCCAAATACTGTACCAACCACTGAATCATCCCATACACCCCACGCACTCCATCCTCAGTCTCCTCATCAGCCCATATACCCCACGCACCCTATCCTCAGTCTCCTCATCACCCCATGCACCCCATCCTCAGTCTCCTCATCACCCCATGCACCCCATCCTCAGTCTCCTCATCACCCCATGCACCCCATCCTCAGTCTCCTCATCACCCCATGCACCCCATCCTCAGTCTCCTCATCACCCCATGCACCCCATCCTCAGTCTCCTCATCACCCCATGCACCCCATCCTCAGTCTCCTCATCACCCCATGCACCCCATCCTCAGTCTCCTCATCACCCCATCCTCAGTCTCCTCATTACCCCATGCACCCCATCCTCAGTCTCCTCATCACCCCATGCACTCCATCCTCAGTCTCCTCATCACCCCATGCACCCCATCCTCAGTCTCCTCATCACCCCATGCACCCCATCCTCAGTCTCCTCATCACCCCATGCACCCCATCCTCAGTCTCCTCATCACCCCATACACCCCACGCACCCCATCCTCAGTCTCCTCATCACCCCATACACCCCACGCACTCCATCCTCAGTCTCCTCATACACACATACACTGCCACTATATAGACACACACTGCCATCATACACACATATACAGCCACTATATACACATACACTGCCACTATATATACACACACTGCCATCATACACACATACACTGCCACTATATACACACACTGCCATCATATACACATATACAGCCACTATATACACATACACTGCCACTATATATACACACACTGCCATCATACACACATATACAGCCACTATATACACATACACTGCCACTATATACACACACACTGCCATCATACACACATATACAGCCACTATATACACATACACTGCCACTATATACACACACTGCCATCATATACACATATACAGCCACTATATACACATACACTGCCACTATATATACACACACTGCCATCATACACACATATACAGCCACTATATACACATACACTGCCACTATATAGACACACACTGCCATCATACACACATATACAGCCACTATATACACATACACTGCCACTATATATACACACACTGCCATCATACACACATATACAGCCACTATATACACATACACTGCCACTATATAGACACACACTGCCATCATACACACATATACAGCCACTATATACACATACACTGCCACTATATATACACACACTGCCATCATACACACATATACAGCCACTATATACACATACACTGCCACTATATAGACACACACTGCCATCATACACACATGGCCATAAATAAATACACTGCCTCTATATACACACACTGCCCCTGTATACACACATGGCCATCATACACACACACACACACAACTTCTATATACACATACACAGCTTCTATATAAACATACACAGCTTCTATATACACATATACAGCTTCTATATAAACATACACAGCTTCTATATACACATATACAGCTTCTATATAAACATACACAGCTGCTTTATACACACACTGCCCCTTTATACACACACAGCCATCACACACACACTCTGCCCCCATACAAGTAAGTACCTGTGTGCAGTGTAATCTGCTGCTTCGCTCCTCTATTGCAGGAACTGGGCAGGAAGAGGAGGGACACGTGAGCTGACGTCACTGGTCAGCTGCTACTATCAGGCCCTGCTGGTAACTGAGAGCCGCGCACAGGCATGTCTCATACCAACTGCAGCCCCTGACATTTTAAAGTGACAGAGTGCTGCCCTCCGGACGGCGCCCCCTCTCACTCCAGCCCCCGCTGGCCAGTCTGGGCAACAGACAGAGCAGGGCTGGAACATAAGAAAAAAGAATGTGATGTAGTCAGTCAGTGTACAGTGAGGCGCTCCCCCCCCCCCCCCAACCGTCAGTGAGTGACAGTCACTCACTGACTCGCAAGAAAGAGTGTTGGGGCCAGTCGGGCCTCCCTGAGGGTCCGGACCCTTACGGGGGTACTGGTTGTACCCCCCCGATGACGGCCCTGCCTGTCCGTCTCGCCCGGCCGGTTTAAAGGTAAATTACTGCTGTCAGCGGCAGGTCCGGGACCTGTTGCTGCAGCATTTAGTATGAAGTACTGGCAGGGGGCCCTGCAGGGGCCCAGACTGTGAGGCCCATGCTGTGTGACCTGGGCCATTAGATGGGCCCCCTAACACGCTGGGCCCCTGTGCAGCCGAACCGGCTGAACAAGTGATATGTCCGCCCCTGATCCTGTGCCTTTGGACTGTCTTGGGCAGCTTGGCAGAACAAGGTGATGGGCTCAATAGAGATTTATAGTCATATCCATTATGTTTATATCTTATTGCAAAATAATATTTTTCGTAATTGTAGTGTTGTTATATGTATATATGTTTTTCTGTATTACTGTACCCTTACATGAGAGCAGTGAACCCCATGTGACCCTGCCAATGGGAACCCCTTAAGTCTCCCCTATATAGTGTAGTAGTTGGAGGAGTTGCCTCAGTGGAGTTGTTTCTAGTAAGCTGAGCCCCAGTTAGGTTCAGGTATATGTGCTATGTGCTCTGAGGAGAGGCCTAGCTCAAATGTAATCTCTCTGGTCATCCTACAAGGATACTCGCATAGTGAAAGTTCCTGCCTCTGCAAAGAAGGCTTCAGTACCTTTACAGGACCCTACCTACCAGGATTCATCCTTCCATCTAACAAGTCAGTATCAATCTGTTTGGTGAAAGCACCACAAGTCCCAGTAAGGCAACAGGGCTCCCAAGGGGTTACACTGTACTCCATCACCTAAAGCCAGATGTATGTGCATTACCATCTGCACCCACCTCAGTAAAGACAGTTATCCGTAACCTGACATGAATGTGTTCATTTACTCCTTGTTTGGCCCAGAAAAAGCTGTCCCAAACCTCGGTCCATGTATAGGATCACACAGTAATCAGGTATTCTTACTAACACCCCTGTTAGCTTAGAAATACTCATTATTAGTACATTGGGGGAGATTTATCAAAGGATTTAGACTGTTTTTTCCTGTCTAAATTTGTCGCACAGAAAGTCGCAGTCTAAATATGTGCGACTTTTCTGCGACTTTTGCTGTAGAGGATTTTTAGAACATGATGCATGCAAGTCTATTTTAGATGGAAATGCATTGGAAAATGCATTGGTGCTGAATTTATCAAGTGCGACTTTTGTGCGACAAGTCACATCTGCCCAAAATACACTGAAATGTCAGACCATGTTGGAGCAGGTCTAAATGCAGTTTAAGCTGTAGACCCTGAAGTCTGAGCACAGAATTTATCAAGGGCTGTGAGACCTTTGATAAATTAGGAGCACAATAGACAGGAGACTACCACATACGCTGGTCTATAAGCATACCCAGAATAGACTAGATTAGTAAATGTCCCCCATTGTTCCTAGAAATTACTTACTTACCAATAGATCAGCTCCTAAATTGGTTGCCTTATAAAAACAAAAGTGTATACATAATAGAATATCTATGAATAATACAGTACATGGTACCAACTTTTAACAAAGGCTCCATTTAGTTCTCCCACTTAGTAATTATTTCCCTTAGTGCCCCATACTCAGAATGAATGCCCCTTATACCCCTATTTTCAGCTACAGTGCAGCCTTAGTGTCCTCAATCACCAATGGTTCCCTCTTAATGCCTCATTCTATATTAATGCCTGTTTGTGCCCACCACTTAGTAAGGATGCCCCTTAGTTTTTTTGGTAATTGCGATCCCATATTGAACATGCTTCCACACCTCTGATCCTTAGTATGGACTTGTATTTTTCTTTATTTATATAACATTACTAATAGTTGCCACCTTCTGTGCTAGATTATGTTTCCATTCTGTGAAGAGTTTCAGAAATGGATTGGGATTTAATGCCAAGCCAGAATTCTTCCCAGAACAAATGAGGGCCCATCTGCAGATAGCTGTTTATTGATCGTTCAGCCATTACAATTCATAAATAAATTACAATCACACAAAGCATGACAGTACAACACGCAGCAAAGGTTCCCTAAGCTATACATTGCACAGCATGCTACTCTAACACTCTGCTCAATCCTGTAAGGGAAAAGCATTAAGGGGCATGGGCTATGGGGCGGGGCGGTTTCGGGGTGTTGCCTCTTGTCGGTGCCTACGCAAAAGGGGTAAGTATTCTCCTTGCAGAGAGACACCATTTCTGGTGTGTGGAGATTCAAAGACAATTAGCACTCCACTAGGCAATCCCAATAGGTGACAGGCCTCATGCCAGCCAAGCCAGAACACCCTGTTGTGTACTGACGAGGCCATTAGCACTCCACTAGGTATTCTGGGAAAAGAAAGCCCAAAATAACATTGTCTGCAGATGGATCCTCTTTCCTTCTGGGGATTATTCTGGCTTGGTATTAAATCCCAATCAGTTTCTGACTCCATAACTGGAGCTAAAAGCTGATGTTTAGGGAATGCTACATATGAAGGTGGTATGATTGAGCTGATTTGCATATTCCTTTTCCCAGAATGCCTAGTGGAGTGCTGATGGCCTAAGAATCTCCACACACCATAAAAATAATAATAATAATTATATACAGTACAGACCAAAAAATTGGACACACCTTCTCATTCAAAGAGTTTTCTTTATTTTCATGACTTTGAAAATTGTAGATTCACACTGAAGGCATCAAAACTATGAATTAACACATGTGGAATTATAGACATAACAGAAAAGTGTGAAACAACTGAAAATATGTCATATTCTAGGTGGAAAGTGTCCCCAAGTGCAGTCACAAAAACCATCAAGAGCTACAAAGAAACTGGCTCACATACGGAGCACCCCAGGAAAGGAAGACCTCTGCTGCGGAGAATAAGTTCATCCGAGTCACCAGCCTCAGAAATCGCAGGTTAACAGCAGCTCAGATTAGAGACCAGGTCAATGCCACACAGAGTTCTAGCAGCAGACACATCTCTAGAACAACTGTTAAGAGGAGACTGTGTGAATCAGGCCTTAATGGTAGAATATCTGCTAGGAAACCACTGCTAAGGGCAGGCAACAAGCAGAAGAGACTTGTTTGGGCTAAAGAACACAAGGAATGGACATTAGACCAGTGGAAATCTGTGCTTTGGTCTGATGAGTCCAAATTTGAGATCTTTGGTTCCAACCACCGTGTCTTTGTGAGACACAGTAAAGGTGAATGGATGGACTCTACATGCCTGGTTCCCACCGTGAAGTATGGAGGAGGTGTGATGGTGACACTGTTGGGGATTTATTCAAAATTGAAGGCATACTGAACCAGCATGGCTACCACAGCATCTTGCAGCGGCATGCTATTCCATCCGGTTTGCGTTCAGTTGGACCATCATTTATTTTTCAACAGGACAATGACCCCAAACACACCTCCAGGCTGTGTAAGGGCTATTTGAAGGAGAGTGAAGGAGAGTGATGGGGTGCTGCTCCAGATGACCTGGCCTCTACAGTCACCAGACCTGAACCCAATGAAGGCAAAAGTGCCAACAAGTGCTAAGCATCTCTGGGAACTCCTTCAAGACTGTTGGAAGACCATTTCAGGTGACTACCTCTTGAAGCTCATCAAGAGAATGCCAAGAGTGTGCAAAGCAGTAATCAAAGCAAAAGGTGGCTACTTTGAACAACCTAGAATATGACATATCTTAAGTTGTTTTACACTTTATGTTAAGTCTGTAATTCCACATGTGTTAATTCATAGTTTTGATGCCTTCAGTGTGAATCTACCATTTTCATAGTCATGAAAATATAGAAAACTCTTTGAATGAGAAGGTGTGTCCAAACTTTTGGTCTGTACTGTACATACAGAGTGTGTATATATATATATATATATATATATATATATATATATATATATATATGTGTGTGTGTGTGTGTGTGTGTTTCTTTTAGATTTTTTTAACCTGTTTTTACACTCATTTGCCATTTAAAAGGGTATTCCAGGATTTGTTTTATTTGACGGGGCTACAGGGGCTGCAAAGTGTAGTAAATAATTTAGTGTCTTTGCCTGTATTTGATGGATAGTCAATTCTTATGCAATCTCATTTTTAACACCATATAAAATGAGTGCCATCTAAGGGTTTCCCAGGTTGTAGTACGGCCCAAGACATAACATCACTAGTTAGGTGTTGAAAAGTAGCCTGAGCTTCAACGGGTAGAGCGCCGGCTGGGTGGAGCGACCGCTGGGTGGGGTGTGGGGGGTATCATTCTTCACAGGGCTACAACTGTACTGCAATGAGTGGGGTGGCTGATGTGTGGGAGGGAGAAAAGTGTCCTCATGCTTACAAACAAGGGATCCTGGGACTTGTAGTTGGAGGGAGGGAACTACAACAGGAAATAGCCATTTCACAAAAAGAAAGCAGCATTATGGTGGACTCACAACACAGCCATTTAGCACCAAGACAAGCACATATCCTTTCTCAGCATGTCCATTACTGTCCAGCAGGTAAGTACTAAAGTCACCTTATGGTATATAACCAGTTTAATACAATTAAATGCTTCTTTAATGCAGTTATTGTGAAAGGCCTAAACAAGTTGGCTTGCTATGGTGCCAATAACAATAGGTTATAGTTAAGGACAAGAACCACAATGTTACGCCGAGCGCTTCGGGTCCCTGCTCCTCCCCGGAGCGGTCACGGCGTCTCTCTCCCTGCAGCGCCCCGGTCAGACCCGCTGACCGGGAGCGCTGCACTGACATTGCCAGCGGGGATGCGATTCGCATCCCAAGTCACTTACTCGTCCCGGTCCCCGGCTGTCATGTGCTGGCGCGCGCGGCTCCGCTCTCTAGGGCGCGCGCGCGCCAGCTCTCTGAGACTTAAAGGGCCAGTGCACCAATGATTGGTGCCTGGCCCAATTAGCCTAATTAGCTTCCACCTGCTCCCTGGCTATAATACCTCACTTCCCCTGCACTCCCTTGCCGGATCTTGTTGCCTTGTGCCAGTGAAAGCGTTTAGTGTTGTCCAAGCCTGTGTTACCAGATCTCCTGCTATCCATATTGACTACGAACCTTGCCGCCTGCCCCTACCTTCTGCTACGTCTGACCTTGCCTCTGCCTAGTCCTTCTGTCCCACACCTTCTCAGCAGTCAGTGAGGTTGAGCCATTGCTAGTGGATACGACCTGGTTGCAACCGCCGCTGCAAGACCATCCCGCTTTGCGGCGGGCTCTGGTGAACACCAGTAGCAACTTAGAACCGGTCCACCGACACGGTCCACACCAATCCCTCGCTGACACAGTGGATCCACAACCTGTAAGCCGAATCGTGACAGTAGATCCGGCCATGGATCCCGCTGAGGTGCCGCTGCCAAGTCTCGCTGACCTTACCACGGTGGTCGCTCAGCAATCGCAGCAAATTGCCCAACAAGGACAGCAGCTGTCGCAGTTGACCGCCACGTTACAACAACTTCTGCCACTGCTACAGCAGCAACCATCTCCTCCACCAGCTCCTGCACCTCCTCCGCAGCGAGTGGCCGCTCCTAGCCTCCGCTTGTCCCTGCCGGACAAATTTGATGGGGACTCTAGACTCTGCCGTGGATTTTTGTCTCAATGTTCCCTGCATATGGAGATGTTGTCGGACCTATTTCCTACAGAACGGTCTAAGGTGGCGTTCGTAGTGAGCCTGCTTTATGGAAAGGCCTTGTCTTGGGCCACACCGCTCTGGGACCGCAATGATCCTGCCACAGTCCAGTCCTTCTTCGCTGAAGTCCGTAGTGTCTTCGAGGAACCAGCCCGAGCTTCTTCTGCCGAGACTGCCCTGCTGAACCTGGTCCAGGGTAATTCTTCAGTAGGCGAGTACGCCATCCAATTTCGTACTCTCGCTTCCGAATTATCTTGGAATAAAGAGGCTCTCTGCGCGACCTTTAAAAAAGGCCGCACGAGAGATTCCTGCCAACCTGCAAGAACTTATCCATTTGGCCACCCGCATTGACATGCGTTTTTCTGAGAGACACCAGGAGCTCCGCCAGGAAAAAGACCTAGATCTCTGGGCACCTCTCCCACAGTATCCTTTGCAATCTACGCCTGTGCCTCCCGCCGAGGAGGCCATGCAAGTGGATCGGTCTCGCCTGACCCAGGAAGAGAGGAATCGCCGTAGGGAAGAAAATCTTTGTCTGTACTGTGCCAGTACCGAACATTTCTTGGTGGATTGCCCTATTCGTCCTCCACGTCTAGGAAACGCACGCACGCACCTAGCTCACGTGGGTGTGGCCTCTCTTGGTACAAAGTCTGCTTCTCCACGTCTCACTGTGCCCGTGCGGATTTCTCCTTCTGCCAACTCCTCCCTCTCAGCCGTGGCCTGCTTGGACTCTGGTGCCTCTGGGAATTTTATTCTGGATTCTTTGGTGAATCAGTTCTGCATCCCGGTGACCCGTCTCGTCAAGCCGCTCTACATTTCCGCGGTCAACGGAGTTAGATTGGATTGCACCGTGCGTTACCGCACAAAACCCCTCTTAATGTGCATTGGACCCCATCACGAAAAGATTGAATTTTTCGTCCTTCCCAACTGCACCTCTGAAGTCCTCCTCGGTCTGCCATGGCTCCAGCTTCATTCTCCCACCCTTGACTGGACCACCGGGGAGATCAAGAACTGGGGCTCTGCTTGCCACAAGAAATGCCTCTCCTCCCCTCCCAGTCCCGTCAGGCAAGCCTCAGTGCCTCCTCCTACACCTGGTCCCCCCAAGGCTTATCAGGACTGTGCCTTGCCTCCTCATGGCCCCCGTCCTGGTGACACCCTGCCCCGTGCCAAGCTTCACCCTCTGCCCTCCCTCCCCATTCCCACTCGTGCTGTACTGCCTGCCTTTGAGGAAACCCTACAATCACTCCCGGTGTCCTCGTCCCATGTGAAGCAGTTGCCGGACAAAAAAAGGGGGAGACCTAAGGGGGGGGGGGTACTGTTACGCCGAGCGCTCCAGGTCCCTGCTCCTCCCCGGAGCACTCACAGCGTCTCTCTCCCTGCAGCACCCCGGTCAGACCCGCTGACCGGGAGCGCTGCACTGACATTGCCGGCGGGGATGCGATTCGCATAGCGGGACGCGCCCGCTCGCGAATCGCATCCCAAGTCACTTACCCGTCCCGGTCCCCGGCTGTCATGTGCTGGCGCGCGCGGCTCCGCTCTCTAGGGCGCGCGCGCGCCGGCTCTCTGAGACTTAAAGGGCCAGTGCACCAATGATTGGTGCCTGGCCCAATTAGCCTAATTAGCTTCCACCTACTCCCTGGCTATAATACCTCACTTCCCCTGCACTCCCTTGCCGGATCTTGTTGCCTTGTGCCAGTGAAAGCGTTTAGTGTTGTCCAAGCCTGTGTTACCAGATCTCCTGCTATCCATATTGACTACGAACCTTGCCGCCTGCCCCGACCTTCTGCTACGTCTGACCTTGCCTCTGCCTAGTCCTTCTGTCCCACGCCTTCTCAGCAGTCAGTGAGGTTCAGCCGTTGCTAGTGGATACGACCTGGTTGCTACCGCCGCAGCAAGACCATCCCGCTTTGCGGCGGGCCAAATCGTTATATAGGGTAAAATCTTTATTTTCACCATTCCCGGGGGACGCTCCTGCCCCCAGGAATGGTGAAGATATGAAGTTATAAACTAGTCACCACCGCCGCCATAAGTAGTCACCTGGGCGGGGAGCTCTTCTCACCAACTCCCGTTCTTTGGCCGGGAGCGACGCCCCCTCCGCTTGATTGATGTGCCGCGTCATTGTTCCGCTCACTGAACGGACGGAGCAGAGCGATGACGCGGCCCGTCAATCAAGCGGAGGGGGCGTCGCTCCCGGCCGAAGAACTGGAGTAGATGAGAAGAGCTCCCCACCCAGGTGACTACTTACGGCGACGGCGGTGACTAGTTTATAACTTCATATCTTCACCATCCCTGGGGGCAGGAGCGTCCCCTGGAAATGGTGAAAATAAAGATTTTACCCTATATAACGCTTTGCCAAGCGTTATATAGGGTAAAATCTGATGATTGGTTCCCTTTAATGTATTTGTCAAAAGGTTTAAAAACATATGAATACGTATAACTCTACTTCAGTATACCATAGAAACATCTGACTAAAAGCTATCTACCATAGAAGTAACAAACTTTGTGAAAACCAAATCTTGTGTCAGTCTCAAAACTATTGGCCATGAGTCCAATCTCTTCAGTGACCTATGGTTGGGTTTAGGGCTGTGCAGCTGATGCATCAAAGAACAAAGCGTATGGCCAACGCAAATGGTATTGTGTCACAAACTTGTGAGTAAAACTTCAGTTATCTCTCATGGCTATTGTAGATATATATAATCAATCTTGCTTTATTTAGTAAAATCTAATTATCTGGTTATTTTTACTGCTTCAGCGACACATATGTTTTATACTAATCTCATGGCTAAAACTCTGTGCTTTAAGTACACATCTGTGACACTTTACTGGATATCTTCCCAGCTGATATTAATGTTCATAAATAAAATATAGCACGCTCTCCAACCCTTTCTACTGTATTTATCAGACTGATATTATCGGCTTGCATACAGGAGCCAAGACTTAATAGTAGATTACAGGCTAACTACTGAAATAGACTATATGGACCAATTCATGTGAATAAATACTAAGGAACAGTGAGGGAGCTGCCTATAACAACCCATCAGATTGCTGCTTTCATGTTCCAAAGATAGCAAAAAAATGAGAACTAATTGGTTGCTATTGTCATTTGTGCTGCTTTATATATGTTCCTATTGATACATATTTGTCTAATGATCTAGCAGAGCCATAGCTTTAAATTTCCAGATGCAGTTCAAAATATATACCAACTATTCAAAAGCACAGTGAGGAAGCACACCTGGCACTGCTTAGGGATGACTAGTAGAGTACATAATGCTGTCGTGGATTAAGCGCTTGTTTAAATCAGCCGGTGCGTTGGTGGTGCTCACGCTAACAGATGTAGCTAGACGATCATTCAAAATTACAATAAAGAACAGAGCGGATCACTCACCATGACTTCAATGCTGTGCACTTTATTCAATGATGATGACAGTGGCTATACAGATGGAACGGCAGAGCAGTACATACTATGGAGCCCCGTTCGGAGCGACAGCACCATTTCACGCCCTCCGGGTGTTTCCTCAGGCCCGGAATTTAACCACTGTCATCATCGTTGAATAAAGTGCACAGCATTGAAGTCGTGGTGAGTGATCCGCTCTGTTCTTTATTGTGATTTTATATACCAACTATGCCTACATGTGATAACCAGAAGGCACAACGGGCCCAACTGCAACCCCGAGCGTTCAGACCCCCTGCCATCAGACACTTAGCCCCTATCCTGCGGATATGGGATAAGTGTCTATGGCTGTAGTCCTACTTTAAGCCATTGCCAAAAATATTGAGGCTGACACAATATTAGATTTTTACAACGTTTGCTGCTTCTGTGATTTTAGAAATTTTTGTCAGATGTTTCTATGGTGTGCTGAAGTACAGTTCTAAATATTTCATATGCAAGAAAGGAAGAATGTCCAGCGCACACACGTATAAAATCGAGCTGCTTTATTGCATAGTTGCCATAGGAAACATCGGACACTCAGGTAACGTGACGCGTTTCGGCCCGCAAGGCCTTAGTCTTAATATGACTAAGGCCTTGCGGGCCGAAACGCGCCACGTTACCTGAGTGTCCGATGTTTCCTATGGCAACTATGCAATAAAGCAGCTCGGTTTTATACTTGTGTGCGCTGGACATTCTTCCTTTCTTGCACATGTTTGGACCCAGTCCTGGTCCTGTCCGTGCGCAGAAGCCTGGGGTGGAGCTGGTTCTACTTGTTTGTACCTAAATATTTCATAGGTTTCAAAACATTAATTGACAAATATTTTTGTTGCAAAAACTCTATATTTATAGTGTTAACCCTTATTTTTCAAGACTTTTGTAATTCCCCCTGCCATGCTGGATATCAGTTTCTGGCCAAATCCTGACTGATGACAACTTATTCCTGCCTGATCAGTGCTTGGAGTTTATCACAATTTCTGTGTTTTGTTTTTCCAATCTCTTCTTTAAAGGACTGACTGCAGGTTCTCAATAGATATGGGGAGTTCCTGGCCATATCCAAAATCGCAATGTTTTGTTTACTGAGCTACATAGTTTGCTTTGTGACATGAAGCTCCATCATGCTGGAAAAGCATTGTCTATCACCAAATTTCTCCTAGATCAAGAGGATGTTTAGATAACATTCTTTATTCATGGCAGTGTCCATGTCTTGTGAGTGAACCTATTCCCTTTAATAAAATGCAACCCCAAATTTGAAGGGTCCCAGGATGCTTTACTGTTGGCATGACACAAAACTCATGGTATCGCTCACCTTTTTCAGACAATCATTCTTACAGATGTCCTAAACAGTCTAAAGGGAAACCAATCCTGTAGCTAAATCCTCTATATGAGACGATCCAGGCATATGCTGGTATCTAAAATCCTCTAAGAGCAACTTCTCGCAAGGATCAACGAGGAATTTTGTGATGAACAATTTTTTTTTTCAGTATGATGAAGCAACAGTATTTTTGGCTTTTGAATGCTGCGTTTGACATTGATTGTGGCATCCAAAGGGTAAATGCCAGACATTATTGTGATCACTGATGTCTGGCATTAGCAGTGATCCCTGGCTGCTGATAGCAGCCATTATTCACCATGTGTGAAGCTCAGCTTGTGAGATCACTTTCAAATTCCCTAGTGCGCCCATTATGCACTTGCATGCTAGGGTCATTAAAGGGGTTAATGTTTTTTTTATATTTTAAGTTTTTACTGAGCAATAAAAATACATTTCAATTTTAAGGTTTTTACTGAGCAATAAAAATTACAGATCAGTTTTATTTATTAGGTGCGTAGAAATTAAGATATAGTACATTTATGTATTTTTTTTCTCTTTTACTACTTATAATTTTAAAATGTTTCTAGTTTCAGTAATAAATCTTTATTAAACATTTTTTTTAAATGTTTTTAGTCCCAATCATCGACCTGTAACATGTGATTACTTCTGTATGGTAGTGTATTGTGCTTCTGTGCAGGATGTAATAAAAGTACTCATGTAACAGGCCTAGGCCCCTGGCTGCCATATCTACCCTATGACACCCTGTCTACAGTTACTATTGACCGCAGCAACCTAAGCGCTAAACATCAGAAATCTGAATTATTACATACTCATCCCTATGCAAATCTGCCATATAATAATTATTATTACTACTACTACAATAGTTGAATTACATTTTTAGATATATTTTGCAAAGCCAAAATGTTCCACCCTTTTTGTGTGATATATGTGCTTGAAATAATTTTGTCTTCTGTTTCAAAGGAGATATAATTAATTTGGCCATTAGGTGGCAGCATTAGTGAAGCTACTTTCTGCTCACATCAAGGAGGGTTGGGAGAGAAGAAGAGTACAGACTGCGAAACTATTTACATAGCTTAATATTCTTCATGTAGGTAGAGGCATGTAGATCTTAGATTGTGGCTAATATATATATATATATATATATATATATATATATATATATATATATATAGAAGAAAGATGGCACAGCACTCAAAAAATTTATAAAATACAGTGAATTAATTACATCATGTCCCAAAAAATAAGCGACGTTTCAACTCCTCAATGGAGCTTTTTTCAATCATGCTTGAAAAAAGCTCCATTGAGGAGCTGAAATGTTGCTTGTTTTTTGGGACATGATGGAATAAATTCACTGTATTTTCTACATGTTTTGAGTGCTGGGCCGTCATTATTCTATTGGATGGACTGTGATCTGGTTGGGGCATGGCATCATGCATCTCTGGTTAAGTAGTGCTGCATTGATTTTCATTAAATATGTGTATATATATATATATATATATATATATATATATATATATATATATATATAGGCATATGACTTGACTAGTAGGCATGTGTGGTTGCATTCTATCTTATGGATATGGCTGAACTCTCTAAGGGGGCATATTGCTGCTTTAGACAACGGGGCAGGCTGGGATTTTATAGAAACAGCATGCAGCTACAACTGCATTTTTGAACTTTGTGGTTGTTTATTGTTATGGCAGCCTATGCCCATGGACAAGACATTTGTTGGACAACTTCTACAAATATTTTACTTTTCTGTGATGGGAAGATGAGGAACTTAAAAGGGGTACCCTGGTGGAAAACATATATATATATATATATATATATTTTTTTTTTCTTCAAATCAACTTGTACCAGAAAGTTAAACAGAATTGTAAATTACTTCTATTAAAAAAAACTTAATCCTTCCAATACTTATCAGTTGCTGTATACTCCTGAGGTTGTGTAGTTCTTTTTTGTCTGACCACAGTGCTCTCTGCTGACACCGCTGTCCATGTCAGGAACTGTTCAGAGTAGAAAAGGTTTGCTATTGGGATTTGCTCCTACTCTGGACAGTTCCTGACACAGACAGAGGTGTCAGCAGAGAGCACTGTGGGCAGGCTGAAAAGAACAACTCAACTTCTGTTACGCCGAGCGTTCCGGGTCCCCGCTCCTCCCCGGAGCGCTCGCAGCATCCTCTCATTCGCAGCGCCCCGATCAGACCTGCTGACCGGGTGCGCTGCAATATCACTCCCAGCCGGGATGCGATTCGCGACGCGGGAGGCGCCCGCTCGCGATGCGCATCCCGGCTCCCGTACCTGACCCGTTCCCCGTCAGTCTTGTCCCGGCGCGCGCGGCCCCACTCCTTAGGGCGCGCGCGCGACGGGTCTCTGCAATTTAAAGGGCCACTGCGCCACTGATTGGCGCAGCAGGCCTAATCAGTGTTATCACCTGTGCACTCCCTACTTATACCTCACTTCCCCTGCACTCCCTCGCCGGATCTTGTTGCCATTGTGCCGGTGAAAGTGTTCCCTTGTGTGTTCCTAGCCTGTGTTCCAGACCTCCTGCCGTTGCCCCTGACTACGATCCTTGCTGCCTGCCCTGACCTTCTGCTACGTCCGACCTTGCTCTTGTCTACTCCCTTGTACCGCGCTTATCTTCAGCAGTCAGAGAGGTTGAGCCGTTGCTGGTGGATACGACCTGGTTGCTACCGCCGCTGCAAGACCATCCCGCTTTGCGGCGGGCTCTGTTGAATACCAGTAGCAACTTAGAACCGGTCCACCAACACGGTCCACGCCAATCCCTCTCTGGCACAGAGGATCCACCTCCAGCCAGCCGAATCGTGACAGTAGATCCGGCCATGGATCCCGCTGAAGTCCCGCTGCCAGTTGTCGATGACCTCACCACGGTGGTCGCCCAGCAGTCGCAACAAGGCCACCAGCTGTCTCAACTGACCGTGATGCTACAGCAGCTATTACCACAGCTCCAGCAATCTTCTCATCCGCCAGCTCCTGCACCTCCTCCGCAGCGAGTGGCCGCTTCCAGCCTTCGATTATCCTTGCCGGATAAATTTGATGGGGACTCTAAGTTTTGCCGTGGCTTTCTTTCGCAATGTTCCCTGCACTTGGAGATGATGTCGGACCAGTTTCCTACTGAAAGGTCTAAGGTGGCTTGCGTAGTCAGCATTCTGTCTGGGAAAGCTCTGTCATGGGCCACACCGCTCTGGGACCGCAATGACCCTGTCACTGCCTCTGTACACTTCTTCTTCACGGAGATTCGAAGTGTCTTTGAGGAACCTGCCTGAGCCTCTTCTGCTGAGACTGCCCTGCTGAACCTGGTCCAGGGTAATTCTTCTGTTGGCGAGTACGCCATCCAATTCCGTACTCTTGCTTCCGAATTATCCTGGAATAACGAGGCCCTCTGCGCGACCTTTAAAAAAGGCCTATCCAGTAACATTAAAGATGTGCTGGCCGCACGAGAAATTCCTGCTAGCCTGCATGAACTTATTCATCTTGCCACCCGCATTGACATGCGTTTTTCCGAAAGGCGTCAGGAGCTCCGCCAGGATATGGACTTTGTTCGCACGAGGCGGTTTCTCTCCCCGGCTCCTCTCTCCTCTGGTCCTCTGCAATCCATTCCTGTGCCTCCCGCCGTGGAGGCTATGCAAGTTGACCGGTCTCGCTTGACACCTCAAGAGAGGACACGACGCCGCATGGAGAATCTTTGCCTGAACTGTGCCGGTACCGAACATTTCTTGAAGGATTGTCCTATCCGTCCTCCCCTCCTGGAAAGACGCACGCTGACTCCGCACAAAGGTGAGACAGCTCTTGATGTGAACTCTGCTTCTCCACGCCTTACTGTGCCTGTGTGGATATCTTCTTCTACCTTCTCCTTCTCTGCTATGGCCTTCTGGATTCCGGATCTGCAGGAAATTTTATTTTGGCCTCTCTCATCAACAGGTTCAACATCCCGGTGACCAGTCTCGCCAGACCCTCTACATCAATTCTGTTAACAATGAAAGATTGGACTGTACCGTGCGTTACCGCATGGAACCTCTCCTAATGTGCATCGGACCCCATCACGAAAAAATTGAATTTTTGGTCCTCTCTAACTGCACTTCAGAAATTCTTCTTGGATTACCGTGGCTTCAACACCATTCCCCAACCCTTGATTGGTCCACAGGAGAAATCAAGAACTGGGGTACTTCTTGTCACAAGGACTGTCTTAAACCGGTTCCCACTACTCACAGTCGTGACCCTGTGGTTCCCCCGGTATCTGGTCTTCCTAAGGCCTATCTGGACTATGCCGATGTTTTTTTGCAAAAAACAAGCAGAGACTTTGCCTCCTCACAGGCCTTATGACTGTCCTATTGACCTCCTCCCGGGTACTACTCCACCCCGGGGCAGAATCTATTCTCTGTCTGCTCCAGAAACTCAAGCCATGTCAGAGTTCATCCAGGAGAATTTAAAAAAGGGGTTTATCCGCAAGTCCTCCTCTCCTGCCGGAGCTGGATTTTTTTTTGTGTCCAAAAAAGATGGCTCCCTACTAGTGTTGCTCGCGAATATTCGCAATTCGAATATTATTCGCGAATATCGCATATTCGCGAATTTCGCGAATATAGCACTATATATTCGTAATTACGAATATTCGTTTTTTTTTTTTTTTTCACAGTACACATCACAGTGATCATCCCTCTCTGCTTCCAGCTTGTGTGGTGTAAAGAAGGCTCTAATACTACTGTGTGAGACTGGCGCGCACATTTTCGCATATGCGAACATTTTGCATATGCTAATTTTCGTATATGAGAATTTTCGCTTATGTTAATTTTCGTATATGTTAATTTTCGCATATGTAAATTTTCGCACATGCGAATATTTCGCATGTGCGAAAATAAAACGAGAATGTTACGAATATGCGAATATTCGCGAATATATGACGAATATTCACCCATATATTCGCGAATATTCGCGAATTCGAATATGGCCTATGCCGCTCAACACTACTCCCTACGCCCTTGCATTGATTACCGCGGACTTAATAAAATCACGGTAAAAAAACGCTTCCCCTTACCTCTTATCTCGGAACTCTTTGATCGCCTACAAGACGCCCACATCTTTACCAAACTGGACTTAAGAGGTGCTTACAATCTCATCCGCATCAGGGAGGGGGAGGAATGAAGACTGCATTTAACACCAGAGATGGACACTTTGAGTATCTGGTCATGCCCTTTAGCCTGTGCAACGCCCCTGCCGTCTTCCAAGACTTTGTTAATGAAATTTTTCGTGATCTCCTATATATCTGTGTTGTGGTTTACCTGGACGATATTCAGATTTTTTTCTGCCAACTTAGAAGAACACCGCCAGCATGTCCGCATGGTTCTTAAGAGACTTCGGAACAATCAACTTTATGCCAAAATGGAAAAATGTCTCTTTGAATGTCAATCTCTTCCTTTCCTAGGATACTTGGTCTCTGGCCAGGGACTACAAATGGACCCAGATAAATTATCTGCCGTGTTAGATTGGCCACGCCCCTCCGGACTCCGTGCTATCCAACGTTTTTTGGGGCTCGCCAATTATTACAGACAATTCATTCCACACTTCTCCACTATTGTGGCCCCTATCGTGGCTTTAACCAAGAAAGATGCCAATCCTAAGTCCTGGTCTCCCCAAGCGGAAGACGCATTTAAACATCTCAAGTCTGCCTTTTCTTCTGCTCCCGTGGTCTCCAGACCTGACCCATCTAAACCCTTTCTATTGGAGGTAGATGCCTCCTCAGTGGGAGCTGGAGCAGTTCTTCTACAAAAAAATTCTTCCGGGCATGCTGTTACTTGTGGGGTTTTTTCTAGGACCTTCTCTCCGGCGGAGAAAAACTACTCCATTGGTGATCGAGAACTACTGGCCATTAAATTGGCGCTTGAGGAATGGAGGCACCTGCTGGAGGGATCTAAATATCTAGTTATTATATACACTGATCACAAGAATCTCTCCTATCTCCAGTCTGCCCAACGGCTGAACCCTCGCCAGGCTAGGTGGTCGTTGTTTTTCGCCCTGCTGACAAGAACATTGGGGCCAATGCCCTCTCTCGTTCCTCTGATGCCTCTGAAATAGAGGCCTCTCCGCAACACATCATTCCTCCGGACTGTCTGATCTCCACTTCTCCAGCTTCCATCAGGCAAACTCCTCCAGGGAAGACCTTCGTTTCTCCACACCAGCGTCTCGGGATTCTCAAATGGGGACACTCCTCCCACCTCGCAGGCCATGCGGGCATCAAAAAATCCTTTCAACTCATCTCTCGATTTTATTGGTGGCCGACTCTGGAGACTGATGTTGTTGATTTCGTGCTGGCCTCTACTGTCTGTGCCCGGGATAAGACTCCTCGCCAGAAGCCTGCTGGTCTCCTTCATCCTCTGCCTGTTCCTGAACAGCCTTGGTCACAGATTGGTATGGACTTTATTACGGACTTGCCTTAATCCCGTGGCAACACAGTTGTTTGGGTGGTCGTTGATCGATTTTCCAAAATGGCACATTTTATTCCTCTTCCTGGCCTTCCTTCAGCGCCTCAGTTGGCAAAGCAATTTTTTATACACATTTTTCGCCTTCACGGTTTGCCCACGCATATCGTCTCGGATAGAGGCGTCCAATTCGTGTCTAAATTCTGGAGGGCCCTCTGTAAACAGCTCAAGATCAAATTAAACTTCTCTTCTTCTTATCATCCCCAATCCAATGGGCAAGTAGAAAGAATTAATCTGGTCCTGGGTGACTATTTACGGCATTTTGTTTCCTCCCGCCAGGATGACTGGGCAGATCTTCTACCATGGGCCGAATTCTCATACAACTTCAGAGTCTCCGAATCTTCTGCTAAATCCCCATTTTTCGTGGTGTACGGCCGTCACCCTCTCCCTCCCCTCCCTACTCCCTTGCCTTCTGGTTTGCCTGATGTGGATGAAGTGACTCGTGATCTTTCCACCATATGGAAAGAAACCCAAAATTCTCTTCTACAGGCTTCATCCCGGATGAAAAAATTTGCTGATAAAAAAAGAACTCCCCCCATTTTTGCTCCCGGAGACAAGGTATGGCTCTCCGCTAAGTATGTCCGCTTTCGTGTCCCCAGTTACAAACTGGGACCACGCTATCTTGGTCCTTTCAAAATCTTGTGCCAGATTAACCCTGTCTCTTACAAACTCCTTCTTCCTCCTTCTCTCCGTATTCCCAATGCCTTCCATGTCTCTCTCCTTAAACCACTCATCCTTAACCGCTTCTCTCCCAAAGTTGTTTCTCCCACTCCTGTTTCCGGTTCGTCTGACGTCTTCTCTCTGAAGGAGATTCTGGCCTCCAAGATTGTCAGAGGTAAAAAATTTTTTTGGGTGGATTGGGAGAATTGCGCCCCAGAGGAGAGATCTCGGGAACCTGAGGACAACATCCTAGACAAAAGTCTTATTCTCAGGTTCTCAGGCTCCAAGAAGAGGGGGAGACCCAAGGGGGGGGGTACTGTTACGCCGAGCGCTCTGGGTCCCCGCTTCTCCCCGGAGCGCTCGCAGCATCCTCTCATTCGCAGCACCCCGGTCAGACCTGCTGACCGGGTGCGCTGCAATATCACTCCCAGCCGGGATGCGATTCGCGACGCGGGAGGCGCCCGCTCGCGATGCGCATCCCGGCTCCCGTACCTGACCCATTCCCCGTCAGTCTTGTCCCGGCGCGCGCGGCCCCTCTCCTTAGGGCGCGCGCGCGCCGGGTCTCTGCAATTTAAAGGGCCACTGCGCCACTGATTGGCGCAGCAGGCCTAATCAGTGTTATCACCTGTGCACTCCCTACTTATACCTCACTTCCCCGGCACTCCCTCGCCGGATCTTGTTGCCATTGTGCCAGTGAAAGCGTTCCCTTGTGTGTTCCTAGCCTGTGTTCCAGACCTCCTGCCGTTGCCCCTGACTACGATCCTTGCTGCCTGCCCTGACCTTCTGCTACGTCCGACCTTGCTCTTGTCTACTCCCTTGTACCGCGCTTATCTTCAGCAGTCAGAGAGGTTGAGCCGTTGCTGGTGGATACGACCTGGTTGCTACTGCCGCTGCAAGACCATCCCGCTTTGCGGCGGGCTCTGGTGAATACCAGTAGCAACTTAGAACCGGTCCACCAACACGGTCCACGCCAATCCCTCTCTGGCACAGAGGATCCACCTCCAGCCAGCCGAATCGTGACAACTTCCTCTGGAGCATACAGCAGCTGATAAGTACTGGAATGATTAAGATTAATAGAAGTAATTTACAAATCTGTTTCACTTTCTGTAGCCAGTTGATATGAAAAAATGTTTTTTCCAATGAAGTATCCCTTTAAGCTCGGTATCGGAAAAAATAGTTATCATGTGTGTACATGAGGAGTAGCATTATTTTTGGCCATGATATACTATAATTTGTATATGGCATTTTTTTTGGAGATATCCCCTCCGAAGGCTCCATCGGTAATTTTCAGTTGTCCCTGAGCTGGTAGATGGATACTGGCTTCTATGATATCTCCCATACACTATACTCACACAAGAGGGTATCCTGTTTTTCCTGTGGAGACTAGCTTCCATGATGTCTTCTATACACTATGCACACAATAAAGGGGATCCTTTTTTTCTGTTTCTTTATTTTACACACTAAGAAGCAGCAGAAGCATGGAGAGCATTATAGAGCAGGACTGAGCAGTCTAAGCTGTGAATCAATCCTTGGGTGAGATCTAATTCAGTTAGTCATGTGTAGCCACTTTGTAGTCTCTGCATATATCTCTTCTGGTTCTCTCCAATCACTCCCACTCCCATCCCCCTGGTTGCCCCTCCCCTCTCCATAGACCTCTATGGGCAGCATGTTATTCAGAGTGAATTATACAGTTAAGTTTAGGGGCAGGGGGCAATAAAGAGGCCTGGTTATGCTTGATAACCTTCAAAACATGACAGCAGCCATTTAAAACGCATCAGTCTAAATCAGAGTTTGACAAACTGTGTGTCTCCAGCTGTTGCAAAACTACAACCCCAAGCATGCCCGGACAGCCGTCGGCATTCTGGGAGTTGTAGTTTTGCACTGGTCTAAATCACTGGTCTAAATTAACAAAATTATCAAGTGTAATGCTTGTCGACATCAGTCAAAAAATTAAGAAGTAACTAATGGAAAATTATAATTTCTGGAATTCTTTTAAAAAAAGAAAAGAAAATAATAGCAGCACTATCCCAACATTAACATTTTATGTGTGCAAATAAACTTTAATTGTGTCTCCCACTTAATCTTGTGTGCTACAGTACATGAAATAGGTTTGTGTCAGACGTCAGCTTCTTTATAAATATTCATATACTGGTCGTCACCCCTATTTCCCTGGTTCCTGAAAGGCAAATCCATCTAGATATTCTGAGAAACTGAAGCAGAGCTGTACAACACAGCAGATTTACCATTGTGGTGTCTAGAAAAACTTTTCTGAAATATTTATGAATAAAGTGAAAAACAAATGACTCCCCAATGTGTATATCTGTGTAGACAGTTTACCAGTTAGCCAGACAACAATGCAATTGATTATTTTTCCACTAGAGGGCAGTATTGTAATTGTAACATACATGTATGCTGGGCAGAACTCTGGTATGAGATGGATAGTTTTGTTGACTAAACTCAAGCATACATTTGGGAATCATGTACACTTATATAGTAAAACATCATGCCTGTCTTGCTTACTCCACTGTATACATGTGCCATTAAATACTGTACTTTAAGGACTTCATCTGTAAAGCAGGCAGATACAATGGTTGTATTAAAGTTTCATGTGAGGCTTCATTTTTGCCCCCTCATACATTGGAGGGGGCAATCATTAACTCAATAGTCAACACACAGAGATACATAGAAATATTGGACACCTTCTCATTTCATTTATATAAGGTTTGGGTATGATGAAGTCATTTACTAGGACAACAATACATCTTGCTGTAGCACAAAGTGTTAAAGGAGCACGCTGGTGGAAAACCAATTTTATTTATTTATTTTTTTAAATCAACTGGTGCCAGAAAGTTAAACAGATTTTTCAATGACTTTTATTTAAAAATCTTCATACTTCCAGTACTAATCAGCTGCTGTATACTACAGAGGAAGTTCTTTTCTTTTTGTCTGACCACAGTGCTCATTGCTGACACCTCTGTCCATGTCAGGAACTGTCCAGAGCAAGAGAGGTTTGCTATGGTGGATTTGCTCCTGCTCTGGACAATTCCTGACATGGACAGAGGTGTCAGCAGAGAGGACTGTGGACAGACAGAAATGAAATTAAAAAAGAAAAAGAACTTTCTCTGGAGCATACAGCAGCTGATAAGTAGTGGAAGGATTAATATTTTTAAATAGAAGTAATTTACAAATCTCTAACTTTCTAGCACCAGTTTGTTTAAAAAATATATATATTTTCCCCGAAGTACCCCTTTAAAGCTTGTCTTCAGCATTTTGATGAATCTCCCCCAGAGTCAGTGAACATGAGCTTCTCTCATGTGCAGCAGACATGCCTGATTTGCTCCTTGGTTATGGAGCATTTTCAATTGTGAGATGTTTTAGTTCCTTTTATTGCCGGGGTAAAACTGAAAAATCCAAATGGCTTCATATTCATCCCCCACCCACCACTTATTAGTGACCTAAAGCCCTACCCAGGATTGGTACCATGACAGGCTGATTTACAAAAGTGAACTTTATTATTAGCTTACTGAATTTATCTTGTTTAAAAGAGACACCATACCTCTCCTCTTTTTATTGTATTTTTTATGACCATGGGCCCGTGTTTCACATCAGTTATTACCGTGTGGTGTTACGATACTGTTTACTTCTGACCTTTCATACGTACTGTACTGTTTGCTCTAATTACATGTAATTGTGATGGGAACTGCTGTATTGTTTGTATTATTTATACTTTCGAAATTAAAAATAAAGAATTTGTTAAAAGAAAATGTATGGTAGAAATGAGAAAAACTGGTCTATTATATGCCTCCATTAAGCACAGCTGATCTGTCAACTGCTTTTTAAAGGGGTACTCCACCCCTAGACATCTTATCCCCTATCCAAAGGATAGGGGATAAGATGTCTGATAGCGGGGGTCCTGCGGCTGGGGACCCCCTCAATATAGCATGCGGCACCCACCTGTTTCTGCTCCAGAAGCGCTGGAGGGTCTGGGTCCCGACCACCGGAACGGAAGATCGTGACGTCACAACTCCGCCCCAGTGTGACGTCACGCCCCATCCCCTCAATGCAAGTCTATGGGGGGGGGGGAGAGTGATGGCCATCACACCCCCTCCCATAGACTTGCATTGAGGGGGCGGAGTGCCG